>NC_041355.1:10794022-11066522 GCF_900634415.1 Cottoperca gobio
TAAACCCAATTCCTGACCATATATACATATATACGATTTGGCAACAAGTTTGAAGAAAACATTTGGTATTCAATCTATTTGAAAATCTCCATTTCACATAAACCCCCCTTTAGAGATGGTATCACAAAACTATGATTTACATAATATATCAACATTTTTAAAGATAGAGCCCTTCAGACTTTAGAAGAGCTTTTCCTCCCAGTAAAGGCTACCCCCACTCACTTCTTTAAATACCTCCAGATTATGCACTTTATCATCTCGGAAGAAGATGGCCCTCTACAATCATTACAAGAATTGCGTGATAAACAGGGAGGGTTTATATCTTACTTGGGATTTTTTTCAAATCGGTTGGAAAGTGTTACAAATGTTACAACGCAGAAGAGAATAAGACATTGACTGTAGTTTTGAACAGTTGAAATGGGAACACTTTGTATTGGTAGTCAGTATTTCTCTTTTAATACTAGACATGAAACCACACAATACAATCTCATTCATAGAATGTATCCCTGACAGTCCGCCTATAATAAAGCCTCAGTACTCCCAGTTCTGCCCAAGATGTAAAACCGGTATAGGTACAGTGATCCATGTGTTCTGGATATCTAAAATCATATTGCTCCACTACACTCAATGTAACATCACAGGAAAAACCATCCCAAGCAGAACCAAGAGTAACCCTACTGGGCGAGACATGACCTTAAATGTATTAGAATAGTATATTATTTTGGAAGAGCCAATACACTGTAGGTTGTTTTGGTAGACATTGATAATTGACCTCTTCAAATATGAGAACTTGTTGGAATGGGAAGCTTCTGCTACTGTACACTGTACAAACGTGCATTTGATCCCATACCGTTGGCTAATTTAAGGATTGTCTACTTCTGGTAATTATGCATCAGAATCTCTAAGTCTATAACCCTGAGCAAATATACTGTGTAAGTCCTACAAAGGCTGAAAGTTTTCCAAGGCTAACATCTACTTCTGTAAACAGTAAGCATGTTAACACCACAGTAAAATACTGGAGCTTATCTACTTGTAGGGCGTATCACGTGTTCACGGAAGAAACATCAAAGCTCAGAATACCACATATATTTAAACCAATAGAAAACAAGATGAGAATTTTTTTTTCCACTTGCCTGGCCTATCACTGCTTATACTTCCTTTAATGGAAAATTGTACACAGGGCATGATATCTGTGAGTAAAACCTGTGTCGCTGTCTTGTAACTCGTGGTCATCATCACACATGGACGGGCTGCACCTTTGTTTGATTGTTTTCTTAGGTAATTATTTTGATACAAATTTTGGATGAATTATTACAAATACATCATATTTCCATTCTCATTGTTTGTGCTGAGCAGGAACTTGCGCCTGCTGTTGTGTGAAACCCCGTAACACTGAGCACATTTCAATCTGCTTTTGTGATTGTTTTTATTTTCCAGTAGTATCCTGCAGTCATGATTGGATCTCTGGATCAGAGTTGGAGGTGACAGTCAGAGCAGGAGACAACATCACTCTCTACTGTGACTGCAAGTTATCAAGTGGAGTTCACGTAGTGTGGTACAGGAACTGCTCTCATGACAACCAGCCTTCTCTTGTCCTTAAAAGTACTTCATGGACAAAAACAAAAACCACTACGATTGAAAACTTACTGAATCCCCTCCCTCGTTTCCACTTTGTGAGAAACCTTTCCTCTGACTCCTACGACCTGCTGATCAGTAACATCACTGACTCTGATGATGGCCTCTACTACTGTGGAACTGAAGGGAATAAGGTGGAGGATGAACAATACATTACTAGCAGATCTGTTAACCGATATGGCAACACAACAACAAGGATCTTATTCAGTAAGTACGCTGCTCTGGTTTTGTACCTGCAAGATCAATGTGTGACTGCAGTGAATTTAATCATTTGACTGAATAATCATGATATAGTGTTTGAAAATGTGCCCAGATATGACCATCATGAAGTCTACCATACCATAGCATTCATACGACACACACACTGCACATGAAGGTTATTTGCATCAACAACCCCAAATCCGGAGTGAAATAGTGTATAATAGTTTTTACAAATAATTCTTCCGATTTCTGGGGCCGCATGTATCTGAAGTGTTGTAAGTGTTAAATGTGCACCCAAGATTTCCCATACGTATTGTTTTGCATCGTGAGTTCAGGGATGATTTCACAGAGGACAGGCTCAAACAATGTTAAAAGTTGCACCTTTAATGCTGGAATGAGCTGACAATCTGATAAAGCAGAGACATTATTCAAATGAAAATGGATTTACTGTATCTTTAAAAGGTAAATCTGAAATGGAGCCAAAGTTGACACAAGTCTACCAACCAAGCAGGGTCAACACTGAGCAATGGGTCTTTGCAAAAAACAATGCACTATATATATATTATGTTCTTTCTGCTCAATGAAAACTTGAGTTCTTTAAAAACTCAACTGAATTTAATTTAAATCCAAAGGGAAGAGATGGAGATGTTATGTTCTGCATTATTAAAGCTATGTGGCGAGAGAGAGAGAGAGCGATCCCAAACAGAAAGCTAATTATATTCTAGTATAGACAAATCCCTGCGGCAGGTTGATTACGTGAGAAGTGACACCATTCCTTCATCTAGAAGACCCTTATTCACGCGCAATCAAGCAGTTACTGTAAATGGCTGAAGTGTCTAAAGCGTGAGTCATTGCTAACCCTCATGGAGACTTCACTGTGAATGGAAGTGAGTAAAGATAAAAAAATTCTCAGGAGAATATATGGCAATGTTGGTGTGTTATAATAATGTATTACAATATCTTTACTTGGACTTGGTGTTTTTATTCCTGGAAATAGCTGTGTTCTTAGTTCTTGGGATCAGGGAACAGCTATTGCTGTTTTGGTCTAATGTCTAATGAAGCTGATCGACACAACTTTGTTTTTGATTCAGACAGTGAGCCTCATCACGATGAGACTCCACGAGACTGTGGTGTGTGCTGGATGCTGCTGTTCTCTCTGTGTCCAGCGTTTGCTGTTCTGTCCTCTCTCCTCTCCTCTCTTCTGGTTTATCGCCTCTGTCACAAAGAAGGTAACTACGGTTTATCTCACTTTTTAAGCTTAACTTGTTAATATCAGAAATGTCTGTGATGATTGAGTACAATATTAATTTAAAGCACAAAGAAACGTTGATTCAGAAAAGTCTCTTAATGTGCTGTGCGAGGTGTACCATGCTGTAGTGATGCTGTATTGATTTCTGCAGCTAAAGAACCTCAAGCTGATCAGCAAACACCTCGAAGCAGACTGAATCAGGTAGGTGGAACAGTAGGATATAATGAATCATGGCAGGAAATCAGAACACGATCACAATTGTAAACAACAAATGTCACATTTTAGGATGAAGATGTGTGTTACGCTGCACTGGAAATCCGTCAGGTATCACAGAGACCAAAGAAGAAGAAAATCCAGAGTTCTGACTTTAGCACCTATTCTGCCATCAATACTTCCAGGATGTAAAGAGTTGAATTGAATTGTATAATGATGATTAATGATGAATGGTATAATTAATTAGTGTGCATACGTATATAGACCATGTTGTCACTTATCTTCGCCATTTAAAGCTGAGCAACAATCTGCATCATCTATGACTGTATGAAAATGTGTATGCATAAAATGTAGTTGTGGAAAGCGATGATGTTTTTGAAAAGTTGATACTAAACTCTATTTCTAATTTCCTTACAACACTTATAATAAATACAAAAACTCCTGATAGAAAAGCTGCTTGTTGTTGTTGATTACAATTCAGCTACAGATTCCCTTTTTTGATTGAAATCGATCCGTAACATTTCATAATGGCTGTGATGGCTGCTTGTCTGTAATAAGACATGATCGCTGTTTTCAGGGCAATTTCCTGTTTTTAATCTCAAATTACCCATCAGCCCCTCCAGCAGTAGAGTTTGATACAACTCCATGTATTTTTTTTATGTTGGCGGTCATTCTGCTACAGGGAATAAAACATAATATTATTGAAAGGTCATATAGTACAAAAGCCAAAACGCCTACTTAAATGTTCTTATTTATTTAGGGATGGCCCTGCCACAAAGTTTCCAAGAAGTTACAAGACAACAAAGTGGTGACGGTAAAGCCAACCTCAACCACATTGTGTAGTACCTTGGAATCAGTAAGGCTACAGTGACAAACATCACCTCATGCGACTGCAGAGCTTAACGTGCAGACAGACTGAAGCTGCAGATTAGTGCACAGCTTCACTGTCCACTGTACATGTTGCGAATACAGATAATACTTCAAAAAGACACAAGCACACACAAACCATGTTGTACGTGAGGTGTCTGTTAAAGTGAGGGCATGACAGTTGACAGTTTATAGTGCATCCTTGAAAACTCACTTTGGATCTAAAATAAACAATTTTGAAAATATGACTTTCCAAAAACAAGTGGTCTCTTTGTGACCACTTTTTGACGGGCAAGTTAAGCCTAGTTTACCAATCATGATGTTAAATGTCCATTGCTTAAGTCAGGTTATCAAAGTACTCCCCTCCACATAGTGTCTTTTAAAGGCACTATCTGCAGGGGTGCAGCACGACAGATGCTAGATCTAAAACGTGTGTGAGGTTTCTTTCAAACGTGTCAGCAATTGTTCAGACATCTTCACCATCATTATTCCCTGAACAAAAAACAGCAAAAAAAAAACATTTTTCTTTATTTAAATGTATTTGACAATTATTCCATGAACCTGTCTCCATCACAGGGTGCGTAAAATGGATAACGCTTCAAAAATGTGTGGTCACATAGCCAATTTTGCCTATAGTTGCCTAGAAACAAGAGGTGGCTCAACTTCCCTATGGCTCAAATCACCCTGCTCGCCACTTCTGTTTGTCGTTGTTGTTCTTTTTACATTAGTGTACCTAAAAATGCTTTACATGTATTTTTAATTGGCTGTATAAATTGCTAGATTGAGTATTTGTTGACAGCAGCATATTTATTTGGGAGCACTTGAAAACTTAAAACAGAGAGAAGGGTTGGGAAATGCTGATGGTGTAATCTCTGCTTCCCACACCAGCTCCAGGTGAAGCTCTTCTGACATCTAGTGGAGATATTAAGTAATAAACCAAAAACCCCACGGCATGAGGTCTGACCACCCCCCTCCCCCCCCCCCCTCTAAATTTGGTTCACTATAGCTGCAACTAGACATCATAATAACAGCAACACATTTCTCAGCAGAGTAGAGTCATATCCTTCAAATGAAATTAAGACAAAAAAAGACTTTAATTTTACAGCTAATGGGACATTACCTCCAACTGATATTTCATTTTTGCTTTTTCTACTGAATATTATGCAATAAATGATATTTGCAGACTCTTTAGCAGACCATGTCTACATTGACACAACAGTGACAATAAATTCACAATTTACTCATTTATACTCACTACATGTCTTCCTTCATTCTTTCATCCTTCACAGAGTAGATTTGTGTTTTATTTCCTTTCACAATTTAAATAACAAGTAAAACAAAATATCAGATGTGCACATTAACCTCTAGATAGAAAACCTGTTTGTTGTCATATTTGATTGAAATCGATTTGTAGCGCTTGGATATAGTTGTGATGATTCTAGCTCTGCAACAAGACACAAAAGCTGTTTTCAGACAATTTCCTGTTTTTAACCCCCCCCCCTATTCTCTTCACCAGTGGTTTAATACATTTCAAAGAAAGCTGTACAGGAAACCCACAGTGGCAAACATCCCCTCATAGACAGACTGAAGCTGCAGACTAGTGGCCTGCTGGAGTTGTTAGTGGAAATTGAGTTTAGTTTAAGTAATGTTAGATGGTATCATTTATGTCTAACTACAGTCACGCCAAAGCTCTACAGCCACCTAAACTATATTTTAATGCATTTCTGAATCAATGCCATATCAGTCACCACATCAAAACTGTTGAGATTAAATGAGGTCAGCTCTGGTTGCACTGTGTAAAAACATAATGTGTTTGCAGACAGATGCAGAGAGTGGTTTCATACACATATACTATGGTCAGTGGTGTTATACTTAAGGTGCACTGTCCAATTGCATTGTTATGTATAAATAACATATTTTTACATTGTTGGATGGATAATTGTTTGTTAAACAAAATAAAATGTATTTTGACTTATTCTTTTACTTATTGTAGACAATGTCAGCTAATTGTTCACATGCTCTTTATATGTTTAATGAAATTAATGAATCTATTTTTTAGGGGGGGATTGTAAGTCTTGTATTTGTGTTTCCATGTATGAAATGTACATTTTTTATAAAAAGTTAACATGTATAATGATAATAATCGGTGGCTGAATTGATCTGTCATATGTTATTAGAGCTGGGTTTTGTTAAGATGCACTTTTGTATTGGATGTTGTAAGTAATTGAAATTGTCACTATGCTGAATTTCTTCCACAGAAGAATGAGAGATGTGACTCGAAGATTTATTAGGCATACGTATGTATTATATATCCTGTTCAACACTCAGTGTCCTATAGAGCCACACACGCACCACAAACCACTATTAAGGACTGTGGATTATGATTAATCAACCCATTGTTGAATGTGTAAGTATATTTCACACTCTTAAATGTTTGTTATAGAGTATGATCTACTCATTCACCGAAGGGACTTCTATGTTTCACTAAAATCCAAGCACATTAAAGATTTTATGACTTTGTTTATCCTTTTTACAGTCCAGAACAGCCGCGGTATCCAAACGGTTGTGCAGATGTGGGAGGAGCATTTAACCTCATTGAAACATAACAAACTGCCAAGGAACAAAGAACCTGTGCTGGTGAGTAGAGCCGGGGCTAATCTGAGGGTTAGGTATCGGGTGGGTGATCGAGTGTGGTAGTCACATAATGTGAAGGGAGTGAAAGTCTGAGGGCATCTGGTGGGCAACTAAACTGCACAGTAATGTCATTAAAGTATCGTGGGAATATATGTATTGTTTAGGCAGCAACAGAACCTGATTTGTGCCACAACATAGAGAAATCATTTGGTTAATGAAAACATAACAAGACATGATATTCCCTAATTTGGTCATCATGTCCAAACAGTGATATGATATTCAGTGCATGCCCTCAAACTTGCACAAAATGACATCCGAAGAAAGATCTATGAATCACTTTATTATTTAAAGTCAAGCCCTTTGGTTGAACCAAATAAGTTCCATAATACACAGTTCATACTAAAATCAAAAATACATGTTTTTCCTTTTTCCTCTTGTCAATCTAGATTGTTTTGGTCTAAGATTGCCAAATGTTGGAGATAGCGTTCGTAGACATGTCTGCCTTCTCTTGAATATAATGGAACTGGATGGGACTCGGCTTGTGGTGCACAAAGTACCAAAGAGATGCATATAAAAAACTCAACAGCAATATTCATAGGACTGCAGAGCTCAACATCCAGTCACACTGAAGATGTAGACTAGTGGCCTCAAACCAACCTGTCAAGAAACAAACAGGCCTTTGTAGTACATACACAGTTTAAAAAACTGTACTAAATAACCCACATATTATGTGTGTGCATGTGCATGCTCTCAGTGCCCACGCTTCTTTACCCATTAAGTACTTTGGTTGTTGTAAGTTATCACCATGGAGGTTTAACACCAGAAGCATCATCTAACCTCCTCAGGCAGATATCCTCTGAGGTGAAATGTGCTGTCAGGGACTGAAAGGCAAGACAAGGGTGCAGTGTTTTATATATTGTCGGGGTCTAATGAAAAAAAAAAGAACATGTATTGATTTCTGATCCAGTAAGTTAAAAGGGTATCGTTAAGGATTTCTTAGTGGAGGGTCAAATCCATATTATTTTACACCCAAAGACCTCTTCATTCAGACATTTCATTTGCCAGACTTTCTACTAAATATGATCAATGTAATGCTTCTCACCATTCCCACACAAAGTACAAAAGCACGACTGTAGGTATTCAGTGCCCCAGTTAGAAGTCACAGTGTCGTGTCATATGAGAACATATTTACATCAACACCCTCACTTAGAAACACACCAATAGACAAAAACCACAGAAGAAAATGTTCCGTTCAACTAGCCAATCATAGCTTTTTTTCCACTTGCCTGGCCAATCACTGCTTATACTTCCTTTAATGGAAAATTGTACACAGGGCATGATATCTGTGAGTAAAACCTGTGTCGCTGTCTTGTAACTCTTGGTCATCATCACACATGGACGGGCTGCACCTTTGTTTGATTGTTTTCTTAGGTAATTAATTTGATACAAATTTTGGATGAATTATTACAAATACATCATATTTCCGTTCTCATTGTTTGTGTTGAGCAGGAACTTGCACCTGCTGTTGTGTGAAACCCCGTAACACTGAGCACATTTCAATCTGCTTTTGTGATTGTTTTTATTTTCCAATAGTATCCTGCAGTCATGATTGGATCTCTGGATCAGAGTTGGAGGTGACAGTCAGAGCAGGAGACAACATCACTCTCTACTGTGACTGCAAGTTATCAAGTGGAGTTTACGTAGTGTGGTACAGGAACTGCTCTCATGACAACCAGCCTATTCTTGTCCTTAAAAGAACTTCATGGCCAAAAACCACTACGATTGAAAACTTCCTGAATCCCCTCCCTCGTTTCCACTTTGTGAGAAACTATTCCTCTGACTCCTACGACCTGCTGATCAGTAACATCACTGACTCTGATGATGGCCTCTACTACTGTGGAACTGAAGAGAATAAGCTGGAGGATGAAAAATACATTACTAGCAGATCTGTTAACCGATATGGCAACACAACAACAAGGATCTTATTCAGTAAGTACGCTGCTCTGGTTTTGTACCTGCAAGATCAATGTGTGACTGCAGTGAATTTAATCATTTGACTGAATAATCATGATATAGTGTTTGAAAATGTGCCCAGATATGACCATCATGAAGTCTACCATACCATAGCATTCATACGACACACACACTGCACATGAAGGTTATTTGCAACAACCCCAAATCCGGAGTGAAATAGTGTATAATAGTTTTTACAAATAATTCTTCCGATTTCTGGGGCCGCATGTATCTGAAGTGTTGTAAGTGTTAAATGTGCACCCAAGATTTCCCATACGTATTGTTTTGCATCGTGAGTTCAGGGATGATTTCACAGAGGACAGGCTCAAACAATGTTAAAAGTTGCACCTTTAATGCTGGAATGAGCTGGCAATCTGATAAAGCAGAGACATTATTCAAATGAAAATGGATTTACTGTATCTTCAAAAGGTAAATCTGAAATGGAGCCAAAGTTGACACAAGTCTACCAACCAAGCAGGGTCAACACTGAGCAATGGGTCTTTGCAAAAAACAATGCACTATATATATATATTATGTTCTTTCTGCTCAATGAAAACTTGAGTTCTTTAAAAACTCAACTGAATTTAATTTAAATCCAACGGGAAGAGATGGAGATGTTATGTTCTGCATTATTAAAGCTATGTGGCGAGAGAGAGAGAGAGCGATCCCAAACAGAAAGCTAATTATATTCTAGTATAGACAAATCCCTGCGGCAGGTTGATTACGTGAGAAGTGACACCATTCCTTCATCTAGAAGACCCTTATTCACGCGCAATCAAGCAGTTACTGTAAATGGCTGAAGTGTCTAAAGCGTGAGTCATTGCTAACCCTCATGGAGACTTCACTGTGAATGGAAGTGAGTAAAGATAAAAAAATTCTCAGGAGAATATATGGCAATGTTGGTGTGTTATTATAATGTATTACAATATCTTTACTTGGACTTGGTGTTTTTATTCCTGGAAATAGCTGTGTTCTTAGTTCTTGGGATCAGGGAACAGCTATTGCTGTTTTGGTCTAATGTCTAATGAAGCTGATCGACACAACTTTGTTTTTGATTCAGACAGTGAGCCTCATCACGATGAGACTCCACGAGACTGTGGTGTGTGCTGGATGCTGCTGTTCTCTCTGTGTCCAGCGTTTGCTGTTCTGTCCTCTCTCCTCTCCTCTCTTCTGGTTTATCGCCTCTGTCACAAAGAAGGTAACTACGGTTTATCTCACTTTTTAAGCTTAACTTGTTAATATCAGAAATGTCTGTGATGATTGAGTACAATATTAATTTAAAGCACAAAGAAACGTTGATTCAGAAAAGTCTCTTAATGTGCTGTGCGAGGTGTACCATGCTGTAGTGATGCTGTATTGATTTCTGCAGCTAAAGAACCTCAAGCTGATCAGCAAACACCTCGAAGCAGACTGAATCAGGTAGGTGGAACAGTAGGATATAATGAATCATGGCAGGAAATCAGAACACGATCACAATTGTAAACAACAAATGTCACATTTTAGGATGAAGATGTGTGTTACGCTGCACTGGAAATCCGTCAGGTATCACAGAGACCAAAGAAGAAGAAAATCCAGAGTTCTGACTTTAGCACCTATTCTGCCATCAATACTTCCAGGATGTAAAGAGTTGAATTGAATTGTATAATGATGATTAATGATGAATGGTATAATTAATTAGTGTGCATACGTATATAGACCATGTTGTCACTTATCTTCGCCATTTAAAGCTGAGCAACAATCTGCATCATCTATGACTGTATGAAAATGTGTATGCATAAAATGTAGTTGTGGAAAGCGATGATGTTTTTGAAAAGTTGATACTAAACTCTATTTCTAATTTCCTTACAACACTTATAATAAATACAAAAACTCCTGATAGAAAAGCTGCTTGTTGTTGTTGATTACAATTCAGCTACAGATTCCCTTTTTTGATTGAAATCGATCCGTAACATTTCATAATGGCTGTGATGGCTGCTTGTCTGTAATAAGACATGATCGCTGTTTTCAGGGCAATTTCCTGTTTTTAATCTCAAATTACCCATCAGCCCCTCCAGCAGTAGAGTTTGATACAACTCCATGTATTTTTTTTATGTTGGCGGTCATTCTGCTACAGGGAATAAAACATAATATTATTGAAAGGTCATATAGTACAAAAGCCAAAACGCCTACTTAAATGTTCTTATTTATTTAGGGATGGCCCTGCCACAAAGTTTCCAAGAAGTTACAAGACAACAAAGTGGTGACGGTAAAGCCAACCTCAACCACATTGTGTAGTACCTTGGAATCAGTAAGGCTCACAGGAAACTTACAGTGACAAACATCACCTCATGCGACTGCAGAGCTTAACGTGCAGACAGACTGAAGCTGCAGATTAGTGCACAGCTTCACTGTCCACTGTACATGTTGCGAATACAGATAATACTTCAAAAAGACACAAGCACACACAAACCATGTTGTACGTGAGGTGTCTGTTAAAGTGAGGGCATGACAGTTGACAGTTTATAGTGCATCCTTGAAAACTCACTTTGGATCTAAAATAAACAATTTTGAAAATATGACTTTCCAAAAACAAGTGGTCTCTTTGTGACCACTTTTTGACGGGCAAGTTAAGCCTAGTTTACCAATCATGATGTTAAATGTCCATTGCTTAAGTCAGGTTATCAAAGTACTCCCCTCCACATAGTGTCTTTTAAAGGCACTATCTGCAGGGGTGCAGCACGACAGATGCTAGATCTAAAACGTGTGTGAGGTTTCTTTCAAACGTGTCAGCAATTGTTCAGACATCTTCACCATCATTATTCCCTGAACAAAAAACAGCAAAAAAAAACATTTTTCTTTATTTAAATGTATTTGACAATTATTCCATGAACCTGTCTCCATCACAGGGTGAGTAAAATGGATAACGCTTCAAAAATGTGTGGTCACATAGCCAATTTTGCCTATAGTTGCCTAGAAACAAGAGGTGGCTCAACTTCCCTATGGCTCAAATCACCCTGCTCGCCACTTCTGTTTGTCGTTGTTGTTCTTTTTACATTAGTGTACCTAAAAATGCTTTACATGTATTTTTAATTGGCTGTATAAATTGCTAGATTGAGTATTTGTTGACAGCAGCATATTTATTTGGGAGCACTTGAAAACTTAAAACAGAGAGAAGGGTTGGGAAATGCTGATGGTGTAATCTCTGCTTCCCACACCAGCTCCAGGTGAAGCTCTTCTGACATCTAGTGGAGATATTAAGTAATAAACCAAAAACCCCACGGCATGAGGTCTGACCCCCCCCTCCCCCCCCCTCTCTCTAAATTTGGTTCACTATAGCTGCAACTAGACATCATAATAACAGCAACACATTTCTCAGCAGAGTAGAGTCATATCCTTCAAATGAAATTAAGACAAAAAAAGACTTACATTTTACAGCTAATGGGACATTACCTCCAACTGATATTTCATTTTTGCTTTTTCTGCTGAATATTATCCAATAAATGATATTTGCAGACTCTTTAGCAGACCTTGTCTACATTGACATAACAGTGACAATAAATTCACAATTTACTCATTTATACTGACTACCGGTACATGTCTTCCTTCATTCTTTCATCCTTCACAGAGTAGATTTGTGTTTTATTTCCTTTCACAATTTAAATAACAAGTAAAACAAAATATCAGATGTGCACATTAACCTCTAGATAGAAAACCTGTTTGTTGTCATATTTGATTGAAATCGATTTGTAGCGCTTGGATATAATTGTGATGATTCTAGCTCTGCAACAAGACACAAAAACTGTTTTCAGACAATTTCCTGTTTTTAACCCCCCCCCCCATTCTCTTCACCAGTGGTTTAATACATTTCAAAGAAAGCTGTACAGGAAACCCACAGTGGCAAACATCCCCTCATAGACAGACTGAAGCTGCAGACTAGTGGCCTGCTGGAGTTGTTAGTGGAAATTGAGTTTAGTTTAAGTAATGTTAGATGGTATCATTTATGTCTAACTACAGTCACGCCAAAGCTCTACAGCCACCTAAACTATATTTTAATGCATTTCTGAATCAATGCCATATCAGTCACCACATCAAAACTGTTGAGATTAAATGAGGTCAGCTCTGGTTGCACTGTGTAAAAACATAATGTGTTTGCAGACAGATGCAGAGAGTGGTTTCATACACATATACTATGGTCAGTGGTGTTATACTTAAGGTGCACTGTCCAATTGCATTGTTATGTATAAATAACATATTTTTACATTGTTGGATGGATAATTGTTTGTTAAACAAAATAAAATGTATTTTGACTTATTCTTTTACTTATTGTAGACAATGTCAGCTAATTGTTCACATGCTCTTTATATGTTTAATGAAATTAATGAATCTATTTTTTAGGGGGGGATTGTAAGTCTTGTATTTGTGTTTCCATGTATGAAATGTACATTTTTTA
This sequence comes from Cottoperca gobio, assembly GCF_900634415.1. NCBI lineage: Eukaryota > Metazoa > Chordata > Actinopteri > Perciformes > Bovichtidae > Cottoperca > Cottoperca gobio. Next base: position 10,807,264 of record NC_041355.1, read on the forward strand.
TAAAAAGTTAACATGTATAATGATAATAATCGGTGGCTGAATTGATCCGTCATAATGTTATTAGAGCTGGGTTTTGTTAAGATGCACTTTTGTATTGGATGTTGTAAGTAATTGAAATTGTCACTATGCTGAATTTCTTCCACAGAAGAATGAGAGATGTGACTCGAAGATTTATTAGGCATACGTATGTATTATATATCCTGTTCAACACTCAGTGTCCTATAGAGCCACACACGCACCACAAACCACTATTAAGGACTGTGGATTATGATTAATCAACCCATTGTTGAATGTGTAAGTATATTTCACACTCTTAAATGTTTGTTATAGAGTATGATCTACTCATTCACCGAAGGGACTTCTATGTTTCACTAAAATCCAAGCACATTAAAGATTTTATGACTTTGTTTATCCTTTTTACAGTCCAGAACAGCCGCGGTATCCAAACGGTTGTGCAGATGTGGGAGGAGCATTTAACCTCATTGAAACATAACAAACTGCCAAGGAACAAAGAACCTGTGCTGGTGAGTAGAGCCGGGGCTAATCTGAGGGTTAGGTATCGGGTGGGTGATCGAGTGTGGTAGTCACATAATGTGAAGGGAGTGAAAGTCTGAGGGCATCTGGTGGGCAACTAAACTGCACAGTAATGTCATTAAAGTATCGTGGGAATATATGTATTGTTTAGGCAGCAACAGAACCTGATTTGTGCCACAACATAGAGAAATCATTTGGTTAATGAAAACATAACAAGACATGATATTCCCTAATTTGGTCATCATGTCCAAACAGTGATATGATATTCAGTGCATGCCCTCAAACTTGCACAAAATGACATCCGAAGAAAGATCTATGAATCACTTTATTATTTAAAGTCAAGCCCTTTGGTTGAACCAAATAAGTTCCATAATACACAGTTCATACTAAAATCAAAAATACATGTTTTTCCTTTTTCCTCTTGTCAATCTAGATTGTTTTGGTCTAAGATTGCCAAATGTTGGAGATAGCGTTCGTAGACATGTCTGCCTTCTCTTGAATATAATGGAACTGGATGGGACTCGGCTTGTGGTGCACAAAGTACCAAAGAGATGCATATAAAAAACTCAACAGCAATATTCATAGGACTGCAGAGCTCAACATCCAGTCACACTGAAGATGTAGACTAGTGGCCTCAAACCAACCTGTCAAGAAACAAACAGGCCTTTGTAGTACATACACAGTTTAAAAAACTGTACTAAATAACCCACATATTATGTGTGTGCATGTGCATGCTCTCAGTGCCCACGCTTCTTTACCCATTAAGTACTTTGGTTGTTGTAAGTTATCACCATGGAGGTTTAACACCAGAAGCATCATCTAACCTCCTCAGGCAGATATCCTCTGAGGTGAAATGTGCTGTCAGGGACTGAAAGGCAAGACAAGGGTGCAGTGTTTTATATATTGTCGGGGTCTAATGAAAAAAAAAAAGAACATGTATTGATTTCTGATCCAGTAAGTTAAAAGGGTATCGTTAAGGATTTCTTAGTGGAGGGTCAAATCCATATTATTTTACACCCAAAGACCTCTTCATTCAGACATTTCATTTGCCAGACTTTATACTAAATATGATCAATGTAATGCTTCTCACCATTCCCACACAAAGTACAAAAGCACGACTGTAGGTATTCAGTGCCCCAGTTAGAAGTCACAGTGTCGTGTCATATGAGGACATATTTACATCAACACCCTCACTCAGAAACACACCAATAGACAAAAACCACGGAAGAAAATGTTCCGTTCAACTAGCCAATCATAGCTTTTTTTCCACTTGCCTGGCCAATCACTGCTTATACTTCCTTAAATGGAAAATTGTACACAGGGCATGATATCTGTGGGTAAAACCTGTGTCGCTGTCTTGTAACTCTTGGTCTTCATCAGACATGGACGGGCTGCACCTTTGTTTGATTGTTTTCTTAGGTAATTATTTTGATACAAATTTTGGATGAATTATTACAAATACATCATATTTCCGTTGTCATTGTTTGTGCTGAGCAGGAACTTGCACCTGCTGTTGTGTGAAACCCCGTAACACTGAGCACATTTCAATCTGCTTTTGTGATTGTTTTTATTTTCCAATAGTATCCTGCAGTCATGATTGGATCTCTGGATCAGAGTTGGAGGTGACAGTCAGAGCAGGAGACAACATCACTCTCTACTGTGACTGCAAGTTATCAAGTGGAGTTTACGTAGTGTGGTACAGGAACTGCTCTCATGACAACCAGCCTATTCTTGTCCTTAAAAGAACTTCATGGCCAAAAACCACTACGATTGAAAACTTCCTGAATCCCCTCCCTCGTTTCCACTTTGTGAGAAACTATTCCTCTGACTCCTACGACCTGCTGATCAGTAACATCACTGACTCTGATGATGGCCTCTACTACTGTGGAACTGAAGAGAATAAGCTGGAGGATGAACAATACATTACTAGCAGATCTGTTTACCGATATGGCAACACAACAAAAAGGATCTTATTCAGTAAGTATTATGATCTGACTTCTCTTTTTAAGTTAATCGATAGCATGCAGTGAATGTATCTGATCACTATGGAATGTGCTTTTCATATTCTATTCATGTTCGTGAGTGATCCTGATGTTAACATTGCTCATACTGTATGAGGAACAGGGCCATATCTATATTTTGTGAAGTTGAATCCAGAGTTATACTGACACTAATCTCAAATTAAATGATTCTTCCAACTCAAAAGAGACCTCTTGGGTTTGAATGGGTTGCGATATATTTTTAAAGTGAACAAATTTCCACATTGATCTTTTTATGTGTCAAGAATTTTACAACTCAAACATCATAGAGGTGATGCAGATGCAGATATTTGTTTTTTATGTTTTACTGATTGCAGTAAAAGAATCAAATCAAAGAGAAAGACAGAGAAAAAGGAAAGATGTAATCCACTCGTATTTGTTCCAGATTCCAGCTCTGAATCCAGTGGATGCATTTTGAACCCTGGTGTGTCCTGGATTATGCTGTTCACTCCAGCCTTCACTATTCTCTCCTCCTCCATCTCCTTTATTTTGGTGTATCACTTCTTTCAGAAAACAGGTACTTTTGTCTCACAGTTGTTTTCCCTACTTTTGATTCAAAACAATTGATGTCAAATACAAATTATTTAACCCTTTAGGGAACCTGTCTCATTACTTCCCTATATTTGCAAAGGTGCAGATACTTTGTAATGATGTTGATGATACAATTTTGCAGATAAGGAACCTCAAATTCTCCAGAAAAGATTTGACATCAGGGCACAAACAAGATTGGATCAGGTAATAAACAGTAAGAATTTGGGGATTTTATTGAATCTACACAAGGCTTAATTAGCATCTCACACTTTTAGCAATTGTTTTAATGTGTCGCAGTCACAAATCTTCAGACGTAACGGCACAATAGTTGAACACAACACTTCTAAATAACAAATGTCAAATTGTTTCTCAGGATGAAGATGTGTGTTTCACAAGAGTTGTGTTCCGAGCTACGGATGGACAAACACACCAATAGGCAGAGAATGGACAGCACAAGCACATTTGCTTTATTCAAGCAGAAACCAAATAAAATGCAATGAGTTCAAATTCATCTCCACAGTTTAAGTTGTTTTTCTGTCCAGTTGCTGTCCTGTGCTTTAAGACACGTGCCAATCTGTTATCAGGTTTATAATCATCCAGACAGCAACAATCTCTTTTTTTTGTTGACAAATATGTTACATATACATTTTCACAACCTGTGTAATTAGTTTTACATCATTCTTTATCTTTTATTAGTTAACATCAAGTGTGTACTGTTTTACGTTTAGGACATGTAATAAATGACATATTTTATGAAGATGTGTAATTATAATTGCCTCCTTAATTGTCATAATTAGTACATTATAATACCATGCACTTACTCAATTCTCATTTATAATAAAAATATTATAATTAAACACATTAAGGCTCCCTCCTTAATTTATGCATGTGATATCATTATATAAACGTGAATCCTGATGAAAATAATGAATGTAAGAAATGATCACATTGTAATAAATTGATATGATAGCAGGATGGACATTCCAGTTTTTCAGAAAACAGAAACATGTATAATTTAAATTACTTTTATTTTTGTTACAAAGCCAACTTTTTGATGCAAGCGAAGGAAGTTAATTCAGGATGTTTGTTTTCTTTTGTCTCAGACTGTTGGATGTGGTAACACATAATCGGCATTTATTTTTCTTAACTTATTTGCTGTAATAATACTGATTAATGTAATAATATTTAACATAAATTATAAGGTATATATTATCTTTTTGATTAGCCCAGTAAATATACTAATCAATGTTCTATTATAATGAATATGTATTAAGATTTATCATTTTTACATAATATAAAACGTATAAACTATAACGTGTACAATAATGATAATAATCTTTATGATGACGTTTTTACAACTTTTTTATATGATCCTATATAATCCGGGCAACATTGAATCATTGATAAAAATATCCTGCTTGATCTACTTTTAAAAGATTAAGTTGCATCAGATTATTATATAGATCAAGCAAAACTAGTCTTTCTATAAACTACTTGTTTTGTTTGTACACAAAAAAAATTATGTGCAAGTAAAGTCAACTTAATTGTATTATATATATCAAGCAATGTAATGATTGTCGCAAGGTGAGGGGCAGGATAGCGTCAGAAAATAAAACATTACTCTGGCAGAGAGGTTCACTTGGAAAATAAAGACTTATATTTTCCAGCCATCCAAAAAAAAATTATAATAATATGACTCAATGAAACAAAACGTTCTTTCTTCTCCTGTCTGGTACTGGTGCTGCTCCCTCCTAAACAAAGGCGGGACCACCCACATATAAAGCCATAGAGCCCGTCCTCTAAGTTCAAACCGGCCAATCAGGTCAGCAGAACAAAGAGTCTACAAGTTTAGCAAATATAAATGTTTTAAAGCTCATCTTAAACATTACAACAAGGCCTCAGTACATTCTTCAATGTGTTAACCCAAATACTGCACCCTCAAAACAACAAACTACCAATACATCCTTCAGTACTTTAACCTAATTAGCTGCCAACACATCACCCATCAATCAAATAATCACCTCCTAGAGCCCGCCTACTCACACACCACATATACTGACTTCAGCTGAGGGGGCTTCCTCTGTAGGCACCAGCACAAGATGGCTTCCACACAGGACTCAAATTTAGGTTATGGCCTTTCATGATAGCTGGTCTGTTAATGTTTGAACTAGTTTCAAATGCAACAAATGTATCCTTGTCTTGGTCAATTGAAATTAGAATTAGAAATGAAATAAAGAACTGAAAAACTGTTTACACTGCTTAACAAAAAGGCTAAACAAATTGTCAGTGAGAGAGTTAGTGCTTCATCCCAATGATTTTAAGTGGTATGTTGTGTATTATTTAAGAAGGTAATTCAAACCACACACTGTTGATTGGATATTTGATTACAACCCTAGTTTATATTAAGATCTTTTTAAAATCTCCTCACAAACTGCCTCATAGATATAAAAACCTGGATGCAAGCTGATTCCTCAAACTCAACAGCGACATACCTGAAATGAACCACTGTGTTAATAGATGCATTTCTTTCTTATATATTTAAGTTCATAATCTATTTCTTGCTTGTATAACATCTGACAGTTTTCTAAAAGTTCCAAAACCAACAGAGTGCACAATGAAGCTAACCGCAACCACAGCATGTAGTCCATGCGATCAATAAAGATGTACAGGAAACCCACAGTGACAAACAAGCTCTCATACGACTGGAGAGCCCAACGTGCAGACAAACGGAAGCTGCAGAATAGTGGCCTAAGTCATACTTTCTATTTTATTATTATTATTATGTCTTACTTAATTCAAATACAATGGTGGAATTGAAGAGCTTCATTTTAAATTCATATCAGTTTACAGGAAAGATTGTTGCAAATTGCTGGTGACTCTCCTGACCTCTAGTGGAGATGAGTAAAAACCAAACCAAAAAGGCCGTCAGAAGAGGTTTGGCCTCAAATTGTACCCAACTGTTCAAACTGCATTTCGTCTTATCTTTTTTCTAAATTGACTCCGGCCGCTTGAACTTTATCCCTTAGCTAACTGTGTTAACTGCTCTATTGGTAATAGCTATTTTTTTGCATTTCAGAAATTGCATTTGTTTTGTTTTTAAAAAAAAGAAAAACATGTATACATGGGAAAACTCGTATTCCATTGAAACAATATTCATTTTTAAGCCGCAATTTAACATGTCACATTTATTTCACAAATTTTGGAAAGAATTTATATGCTGGCTATGTTTAGATTCTTTATTGTCGCAATGCACAATATCTATTTTCCTCCTTCATCACTTGTTAATAAATCATCAGATAACAGCCTTTAAAATCTTACATTCATATTGCAATTCAGTGCTTGTCCTTGTCCAACACAAGTGAATACATGTTGTTCATATATTCCTTACACAAACCAAACAAAACAAAAAGTATTCAAATAAATTAAAATTAATTTCTGAATCATTTTAATTCAAATAAACTACTCCAGGTACTGCCTTTATGTCTGTAAACAAAAAAAGAAGCATACATCAAATAAACAATTAGAACATTCAAAATATGCACTTAAATGCAATGTAAAAACAGCTAGCAAGCATACTATTCATAAGCTATTCATTAGCATTTGGCAAATCAAAGAAGAACATTTTCAATTAAAAGGTGGGTTGTTCTAGGCCGATCCACAGGATCAGGATAAATGCTTTTTTGAATGGGTCAATGTAGGCTTTGATAAGGTTGACCTATTTCCAAGCTCAGAAAATAAATAAAAAGCAGTTTCAATTATGACAGCATGTGCATTTGAACTTTTGATTGTTCTGGAAATAAATAAAAAATGAAACAAAGAGGCTGTCTAAACACTGTCCAAAGCTTTGTGCTACAGCAGATCCATAGATGCAACCTTTTCCATAAAAATACAAAACATTATTGGACAATCTATACAAAATATTATATGAAAGCATTAAAAGATTTATTTCTTTTTTTGTTACAAAATTAATTATTCTTTGCTGCAGGCTATATTTTCCAAGTGCAGACCTATTCAGCTGTCAAACATACAGTATTTAAGGCCCCTGAAAACTTGGTTTCAAATCCTAAGTAAATCCTGAGTAAAAATAAATAGTCAAGACTAAATAAGCAACAATAAAATGTAAATTTAACAGAAAAACATGAGATATTTTTAATTAAGAGTCTAAACCTAAAAAACTTAACTCATCTGTTGTGAAGGTTTGGTTTGATAATTTCATAATTAAACAACGCTGCACCTGTCATCAGATTCTGATTTATATGTTTCTAAATCCTGATTGGTGCATGGAAATATGTTACATCACGTTTTTACTGACCCCACCCAATTCAAACCATTGAGAAGAAAACGGAGGAAAAAAATAGAAATGTGTTATGCGAGATAATCAAAACCCCATTTATTTAGCAAGAATCTTATTGACAAAATAGATTTTTGGGGCCTTTAAATTATGTTGCGTATCTCAATGTGTACAATGTGAAAGAAAATTATAAAAATGTCAGATCAATCTCTGTTTCATACTCAATATCCTCGAATCGAATCAGGAGGAAAAAGAGATTGAAAGGTCGATAAATAAGACTTCACCACCTATTCTACTATCAAAACGTGTAACTTGTAATTTACACAAACATTATTAATTGTATGACACATTTATTAGGGTTGATATTTCTGTAATTGAGCTTCCCTTTAAACCACATGACAATCAATACCATTGAGAATAATATATACAGTAGGAAAACATGTATAGAGTAAAATAAAAGGGTTTTATTTTTCTAAAGTTCAAAGGCAATGATGTGTTCAAAAGATTGATAATAAAAAAAGAATTTTACGTCAGTTTTGGCTCTGAAAATATATATATGCATGTATTTAGTAGTTCCTTGGGGAGGGCTTGATGTGATCAGGCCCACAGGAAGCCCACGTAGAGAGACAGCCTCATGCAGGCGGACTGAAGATCAGAGACTGTTAACCACACTACCCTGTGATACAAATACGGATGTAAAGATATAGAGTGATGCATGATGCAAACTGCAACATCTGGAGAAAGACTAGGCCTTTCATCAGTCCCTTTATCAATGCTTTTACACAGAACAAAACTCCCCATTCCTCCCCAAGATAACTGTGAAAGGGGCCCCTCTAAGGCCCACCATCAACAGCATCCGCTCAGTCACACTCAACATTGCCAAACACTATTTATCTTGTGTTGGCAACACTGCACACCACATCCAAAAGTCCAAGGACTTTGTCAATAAGGTTCAGAAATCTAACTTGTCACAGATGAAACCCTGGTTTCTCGTATTCCATATGTGTACCAACCACAGGAAGCTGCGAGGAAACAGAACTACATACCTAGGCTACAGACCAACCTCAGCCCTGATCAGGTATGTTACCTGCTTTACTTCTGCTTGTTTTTGCTGACCTCCGGTATAACTCATCACCTACTGCAATGATGTAGATGTGTACTTCACGGTGTTTAGGACATCAGTGTTGGGTGTGATTACCAATGCAACAAAACACACATCCGACCACATCCGCCAGTGATGCTGGGTGTGGTCAGAGGTCCAATAGAAACTTTCAACCAGAGGTAGCAGTGAAACACAGCGTTTCTGTCTGGTGTTAACTTACTATTTAAACACCACCTACTTCAGATAAAACAATGGTTTATTTCTACAGTAGGAAACTGTGTTGTCTGATCTCTGCATGGCTGAAACAGAGAGCAGAGCCCTGAGAGCTCTTTCAATGACACATATAGCCATTGGTTAAGTGTCTACTTACAGTTGGAGTATTAGGAAACTATGAAAATAATCTTTTATTAAATGTTCTCTATATATTTAATCCAGAGTCTAGCCCATGCCCTGACTCCAGTGTGTTCTGGTTGATGATGTTCACTACATCTCTCTCCTTTTCAGAATCAGGTAGCTACTGTACTGTACAAATACCCTTATCTCAAACTGGATACTTGATGAATACACCAGGCTGGACGGAACAAACACAAATAGTTACACATGCGCTTTAAACTTTAAATTCCTTAACATTTTTCTTAAAAATAAAAAACAACAGCAGATCACATATTATGTGTGTGCATGTGCATGCTCTCAGTGCCCACACTTCTTTACCCATTAAGTACTTTGGTTGTTGTAAGTTATCACCATGGAGGTTTAACACCAGAAGCATCATCTAACCTCCTCAGGCAGATATCCTCTGAGGTGAAATGTGCTGTCAGGGACTGAAAGGCAAGACAAGGGTGCAGTGTTTTATATATTGTCGGGGTCTAATGAAAAAAAAAAAGAACATGTATTGATTTCTGATCCAGTAAGTTAAAAGGGTATCGTTAAGGATTTCTTAGTGGAGGGTCAAATCCATATTATTTTACACCCAAAGACCTCTTCATTCAGACATTTCATTTGCCAGACTTTATACTAAATATGATCAATGTAATGCTTCTCACCATTCCCACACAAAGTACAAAAGCACGACTGTAGGTATTCAGTGCCCCAGTTAGAAGTCACAGTGTCGTGTCATATGAGAACATATTTACATCAACACCCTCACTTAGAAACACACCAATAGACAAAAACCACAGAAGAAAATGTTCCGTTCAACTAGCCAATCATAGCTTTTTTTCCACTTGCCTGGCCAATCACTGCTTATACTTCCTTTAATGGAAAATTGTACACAGGGCATGATATCTGTGAGTAAAACCTGTGTCGCTGTCTTGTAACTCTTGGTCATCATCAGACATGGACGGGCTGCACCTTTGTTTGATTGTTTTCTTAGGTAATTATTTTGATACAAATTTTGGATGAATTATTACAAATACATCATATTTCCGTTCTCATTGTTTGTGCTGAGCAGGAACTTGCGCCTGCTGTTGTGTGAAACCCCGTAACACTGAGCACATTTCAATCTGCTTTTGTGATTGTTTTTATTTTCCAATAGTATCCTGCAGTCATGATTGGATCTCTGGATCAGAGTTGGAGGTGACAGTCAGAGCAGGAGACAACATCACTCTCTACTGTGACTGCAAGTTATCAAGTGGAGTTTACGTAGTGTGGTACAGGAACTGCTCTCATGACAACCAGCCTTCTCTTGTCCTTGAAAGTATTTCATGGACAAAAACAAAAACCACTACGATTGAAAACTTCCTGAATCCCCTCCCTCGTTTCCACTTTGTGAAAAACTATTCCTCTGACTCCTACGACCTGCTGATCAGTAACATCACTGACTCTGATGATGGCCTCTACTACTGTGGAACTGAAGAGAATAAGCTGGAGGATGAACAATACATTACTAGCAGATCTGTTTACCGATATGGCAACACAACAACAAGGATCTTATTCAGTAAGTATTATGATCTGACTTCTCTTTTTAAGTTAATCGATAGCATGCAGTGAATGTATCTGATCACTATAGAATGTGCTTTTCATATTCTATTCATGTTCGTGAGTGATCCTGATGTTAACATTGCTCATACTGTATGAGGAACAGGGCCATATCTATATTTTGTGAAGTTGAATCCAGAGTTATACTGACACTAATCTCAAATTAAATGATTCTTCCAACTCAAAAGAGACCTCTTGGGTTTGAATGGGTTGCGATATATTTTTAAAGTGAACAAATTTCCACATTGATCTTTTTATGTGTCAAGAATTTTACAACTCAAACATCATAGAGGTGATGCAGATGCAGATATTTGTTTTTTATGTTTTACTGATTGCAGTAAAAGAATCAAATCAAAGAGAAAGACAGAGAAAAAGGAAAGATGTAACCCACTCGTATTTGTTCCAGATTCCAGCTCTGAATCCAGTGGATGCAGTGTGTCCTGGATTATGCTGTTCACTCCAGCCTTCACTATTCTCTCCTCCTCCATCTCCTTTATTTTGGTGTATCACTTCTTTCAGAAAACAGGTACTTTTGTCTCACAGTTGTTTTCCCTACTTTTGATTCAAAACAATTGATGTCAAATACAAATTATTTAACCCTTTAGGGAACCTGTCTCATTACTTCCCTATATTTGCAAAGGTGCAGATACTTTGTAATGATGTTGATGATACAATTTTGCAGATAAGGAACCTCAAATTCTCCAGAAAAGATTTGACATCAGGGCACAAACAAGATTGGATCAGGTAATAAACAGTAAGAATTTGGGGATTTTATTGAATCTACACAAGGCTTAATTAGCATCTCACACTTTTAGCAATTGTTTTAATGTGTCGCAGTCACAAATCTTCAGACGTAACGGCACAATAGTTGAACACAACACTTCTAAATAACAAATGTCAAATTGTTTCTCAGGATGAAGATGTGTGTTTCACAAGAGTTGTGTTCCGAGCTACGGATGGACAAACACACCAATAGGCAGAGAATGGACAGCACAAGCACATTTGCTTTATTCAAGCAGAAACCAAATAAAATGCAATGAGTTCAAATTCATCTCCACAGTTTAAGTTGTTTTTCTGTCCAGTTGCTGTCCTGTGCTTTAAGACACGTGCCAATCTGTTATCAGGCTTATAATCATCCAGACAGCAATAATCTCTTTTTTTTGTTGACAAATATGTTACATATACATTTTCACAACCTGTGTAATTAGTTTTACATCATTCTTTATCTTTTATTAGTTAACATCAAGTGTGTACTGTTTTACGTTTAGGACATGTAATGAATGACATATTTTATGAAGATGTGTAATTATAATTGCCTCCTTAATTGTCATAATTAGTACATTATAATACCATGCACTTACTCAATTCTCATTTATAATAAAAATATTATAATTAAACACATTAAGGCTCCCTCCTTAATTTATGCATGTGATATCATTATATAAACGTGAATCCTGATGAAAATAATGAATGTAAGAAATGATCACATTGTAATAAATTGATATGATAGCAGGATGGACATTCCAGTTTTTCAGAAAACAGAAACATGTATAATTTAAATTACTTTTATTTTTGTTACAAAGCCAACTTTTTGATGCAAGCGAAGGAAGTTAATTCAGGATGTTTGTTTTCTTTTGTCTCAGACTGTTGGATGTGGTAACACATAATCGGCATTTCTTTTTCTTAACTTATTTGCTGTAATAATACTGATTAATGTAATAATATTTAACATAAATTATAAGGTATATATTATCTTTTTGATTAGCCCAGTAAATATACTAATCAATGTTCTATTATAATGAATATGTATTAAGATTTATCATTTTTATATAATATAAAACGTATAAACTATAACGTGTACAATAATGATAATAATCTTTATGATGACGTTTTTACAACTTTTTTATATGATCCTATATAATCCGGGCAACATTGAATCATTGATAAAAATATCCTGCTTGATCTACTTTTAAAAGATTAAGTTGCATCAGATTATTATATAGATCAAGCAAAACTAGTCTTTCTATAAACTACTTGTTTTGTTTGTACACAAAAAAAATTATGTGCAAGTAAAGTCAACTTAATTGTATTATATATATCAAGCAATGTAATGATTGTCGCAAGGTGAGGGGCAGGATAGCGTCAGAAAATAAAACATTACTCTGGCAGAGAGGTTCACTTGGAAAATAAAGACTTATATTTTCCAGCCATCCAAAAAAAAATTATAATAATATGACTCAATGAAACAAAATGTTCTTTCTTCTCCTGTCTGGTACTGGTGCTGCTCCCTCCTAAACAAAGGCGGGACCAGCCACATATAAAGCCATAAAGCCCGTCCTCTAAGTTCAAACCGGCCAATCAGGTCAGCAGAACAAAGAGTCTACAAGTTTAGCAAATATAAATGTTTTAAAGCTCATCTTAAACATTACAACAAGGCCTCAGTACATTCTTCAATGTGTTAACCCAAATACTGCACCCTCAAAACAACAAACTACCAATACATCCTTCAGTACTTTAACCTAATTAGCTGCCAACACATCACCCATCAATCAAATAATCACCTCCTAGAGCCCGCCTACTCACACACCACATATACTGACTTCAGCTGAGGGGGCTTCCTCTGTAGGCACCAGCACAAGATGGCTTCCACACAGGACTCAAATTTAGGTTATGGCCTTTCATGATAGCTGGTCTGTTAATGTTTGAACTAGTTTCAAATGCAACAAATGTATCCTTGTCTTGGTCAATTGAAATTAGAATTAGAAATGAAATAAAGAACTGAAAAACTGTTTACACTGCTTAACAAAAAGGCTAAACAAATTGTCAGTGAGAGAGTTAGTGCTTCATCCCAATGATTTTAAGTGGTATGTTGTGTATTATTTAAGAAGGTAATTCAAACCACACACTGTTGATTGGATATTTGATTACAACCCTAGTTTATATTAAGATCTTTTTAAAATCTCCTCACAAACTGCCTCATAGATATAAAAACCTGGATGCAAGCTGATTCCTCAAACTCAACAGCGACATACCTGAAATGAACCACTGTGTTAATAGATGCATTTCTTTCTTATATATTTAAGTTCATAATCTATTTCTTGCTTGTATAACATCTGACAGTTTTCTAAAAGTTCCAAAACCAACAGAGTGCACAATGAAGCTAACCGCAACCACAGCATGTAGTCCATGCGATCAATAAAGATGTACAGGAAACCCACAGTGACAAACAAGCTCTCATACGACTGGAGAGCCCAACGTGCAGACAAACGGAAGCTGCAGAATAGTGGCCTAAGTCATACTTTCTATTTTATTATTATTATTATGTCTTACTTAATTCAAATACAATGGTGAAATTGAAGAGCTTCATTTTAAATTCATATCAGTTTACAGGAAAGATTGTTGCAAATTGCTGGTGACTCTCCTGACCTCTAGTGGAGATGAGTAAAAACCAAACCAAAAAGGCCGTCAGAAGAGGTTTGGCCTCAAATTGTACCCAACTGTTCAAACTGCATTTCGTCTTATCTTTTTTCTAAATTGACTCCGGCCGCTTGAACTTTATCCCTTAGCTAACTGTGTTAACTGCTCTATTGGTAATAGCTATTTTTTTGCATTTCAGAAATTGCATTTGTTTTGTTTTTAAAAAAAAGAAAAACATGTATACATGGGAAAACTCGTATTCCATTGAAACAATATTCATTTTTAAGCCGCAATTTAACATGTCACATTTATTTCACAAATGTTGGAAAGAATTTATATGCTGGCTATGTTTAGATTCTTTATTGTCGCAATGCACAATATCTATTTTCCTCCTTCATCACTTGTTAATAAATCATCAGATAACAGCCTTTAAAATCTTACATTCATATTGCAATTCAGTGCTTGTCCTTGTCCAACACAAGTGAATACATGTTGTTCATATATTCCTTACACAAACCAAACAAAACAAAAAGTATTCAAATAAATTAAAATTAATTTCTGAATCATTTTAATTCAAATAAACTACTCCAGGTACTGCCTTTATGTCTGTAAACAAAAAAAGAAGCATACATCAAATAAACAATTAGAACATTCAAAATATGCACTTAAATGCAATGTAAAAACAGCTAGCAAGCATACTATTCATAAGCTATTCATTAGCATTTGGCAAATCAAAGAAGAACATTTTCAATTAAAAGGTGGGTTGTTCTAGGCCGATCCACAGGATCAGGATAAATGCTTTTTTGAATGGGTCAATAGTAGGCTTTGATAAGGTTGACCTATTTCCAAGCTCAGAAAATAAATAAAAAGCAGTTTCAATTATGACAGCATGTGCATTTGAACTTTTGATTGTTCTGGAAATAAATAAAAAATGAAACAAAGAGGCTGTCTAAACACTGTCCAAAGCTTTGTGCTACAGCAGATCCATAGATGCAACCTTTTCCATAAAAATACAAAACATTATTGGACAATCTATACAAAATATTATATGAAAGCATTAAAAGATTTATTTCTTTTTTTGTTACAAAATTAATTATTCTTTGCTGCAGGCTATATTTTCCAAGTGCAGACCTATTCAGCTGTCAAACATACAGTATTTAAGGCCCCTGAAAACTTGGTTTCAAATCCTAAGTAAATCCTGAGTAAAAATAAATAGTCAAGACTAAATAAGCAACAATAAAATGTAAATTTAACAGAAAAACATGAGATATTTTTAATTAAGAGTCTAAACCTAAAAAACTTAACTTATCTGTTGTGAAGGTTTGGTTTGATAATTTCATAATTAAACAACGCTGCACCTGTCATCAGATTCTGATTTATATGTTTCTAAATCCTGATTGGTGCATGGAAATATGTTACATCACGTTTTTACTGACCCCACCCAATTCAAACCATTGAGAAGAAAACGGAGGAAAAAAATAGAAATGTGTTATGCGAGATAATCAAAACCCCATTTATTTAGCAAGAATCTTATTGACAAAATAGATTTTTGGGGCCTTTAAATTATGTTGCGTATCTCAATGTGTACAATGTGAAAGAAAATTATAAAAATGTCAGATCAATCTCTGTTTCATACTCAATATCCTCGAATCGAATCAGGAGGAAAAAGAGATTGAAAGGTCGATAAATAAATAAAAAATGTCTTACAGAATAGAATGCATTTGTTTTCTACTGTAGTAAATGTCTTTATTGGAGGTTTATATTCAATTCAAGCATTGTGTCTGTTATACAAGAAAACTAGCGTCATTAAAAACAATTATTTAATCCTTCAACCGTAGGCTAAGCCTCAAAAGATCTGCATCTAAATAATATATGGTATTAACCATATGTCTACATAAGACTTAATAACTTCAGCTTTCCATACCAGATATCATCAATGACGTTCTGAAACTCTTATTATCTAGTTCAATAAAATTATAATTAAAAAAAGGAAAACATTCTAAACTCATCGTCAGAGTTTTTGAAGGCCACTTTGAGGCTTCTCTGAAGTTGACTCAGTTTTCTTTTTAAAAAGATTTTTGAGCTTTTTGGATTTCTTGCTCTTTTCCTTATGCTTGTTCTTCTCATCTCCAATCTCAGGGGGCGAAGCAGGAGATTGGAAAGCAATCCTTGGTGGTGGCAATGGTGGCTCCACATCTGCCAACAGCCGGCTCTGGGGCAGGTTGGGTGTTGAGGCAGATGGGCTGGTTGGGGTCGTAGCCACGGAGTGACAGGACTTCTCAAGGATTCCATCATACACAAACTGGCTCAACGGGCCAGTGAAAAGTTCTGATGACAACCTACATGGTGCCTGGGAGGTGACCATAAGGTCTGGCTGTCCAATTCGACCTGGAGATGAACTTGATCCGGACGCTCCCAATTCCTCCCTCAGTATTGATTGTTTGGGTATTTCCATTGGAACATCAACTCTATCCCAGGACATTTTTCCTGTGGGAGTGTCAATAGAAGTGTCAATATCATCTCTTAGCATTCTTGGTATTCTCCTTCTGAGAGAACCAGCAGACATCTCAAGTTCATCTCTCAGTATCCTCCTACTTATTGAAGGTCCTAAACCAAACTCGTGCTTCTCTGTAGAGGACGAGGTATCCATAAATGCTTCCAATCTCTCTCTGGGTAGCATTTTTAAGGAAGCAATATCTGTACAATACTCCAGCTCATCTCTAGATATTTTTCTTGATGGTGTTCTAGTGGCCTCAATAATGTTGTCCATTGCTAATGCCCTCAAAGAGGTATCAAGCTGGCAGTCTTCTTTATTCCATGGAAGATTTCTAGAACTTGTGTCAAGGGACATTCCCATTGAATCTCTTGTAATCCTTCTGGACACTGAGTCAAATAGACTCTCAACATCATCTTGTGTCATCTTTCTTGATGCACTGTCCATCGAAGCCCCTATCCTATCTCTTGATATCTTTCTAGGTGCCACATCTGTTGTTGCATCTAATTCATTCCAAATAATCTTTCTCACATCCAGAGGTAAATCACTTAATTCTCTGTATACATTCCTTGAAGAAGTGTCCATCAAGTCCTTAGTTGTATCTCTTTCGACTTTCCTCGCTTGGAATTCTGCATCCAACTCATTGGAAAGCACCTTTCTAACAGCAACATCCATGGGAACTTCACTCCTGTCTCTGGATATCTTCCTTGATGTAGCCTCTATCAAAGGCTCTTCTTTGGACATTTTCAAAGAAGGGATTTCCAATGAACTATCCAACATTTTGTCTTTTGCCATCTTCCTGCAGGAAACATCTACACAAGCTTCAAGGTCTTCTATATGAGTTTTACGAACAGGGAATTCAACCACAGCTTCTACTTCTTTAGTCAAAGACTTTACAGTGAAGCTGTCTGAAAATAACTCAGTTTCATCATGATAGAGCTTTTGAGGGGAAGCGTCAACAGTAGGTCTAGGGAACCTTTTGCTGAGAGGAGGTGAAGGCATATATTCTGTGTCTGAGAACATCTCTTGGGACTCTCTATTAGTGAGAGAAATTAAAGGAAGAAATGGGGGAAGGACAAGGAAGGGAAGAAGGAAGGAATCAAGTAACAAACAAAGATTGTTTCACTGATAATCAGTGGTTTAGCATGAGCAAAAACATGTGTAAAAACAAATTGGCCTTTAAAGGTTTTGGGCAGGAGGACGTACTGTTTTTTTAGAGTTTTCCGGAAGAGCCCCTCTTCCTCGCAAGGGTATGGTGCTCGGATGGGGATTAGAAGGTCAGGGGTCCGTGGAGATCAGGGTAACCGATGACTGAGTGATCGTGCCAGGACGACGTGACCGACATTTTGCGGATCCCTGTGTTCGAGGAGAGGGCTTCAGTGGTGGAATTTGAACTAGATGAAGGCCAAAGATAAACCAATCAGTAAAACTGAATAAACCATGAGTAACATAAGACAGAGGGGTATCAATGAATATGTACCCCTAGTTTACAACCTTAAAAGTCTGCTAACACCAGAAAATGGCACAGAAAAATTCCAGACATGTTTGCAAAATATATCATTCTAGAAACTTTGTGACGTAATAGATACTAACAGGGCTTTTTGGTAAACTGAAACTGCCGAGCTAACTACTAACATGCTAGCCAGCCAGATCATGCCGGCGCTATTCAGTCGCAATAGCTTGTCAAGATTCTGTGTACTCATCTTTACTGTTTCTACTCTGTTAAGAATTGTTGAAGAAGGAAAAAAAGATCTCTGAGCTAGCCAGCTAGCTACATTTCAGTTAGCATGCTTGCTAACTTTCAGTCAGCAATATTGTTAGCTCGAGGGCTAAGAGGACACAAAGTTCAAACTGTTTTTTTTAAATATGTTTTCTTATGCAAAACATGTAACTTGTGGATCACTTAATTTCCAAGGTTTAGATTGATCATTTGACTCACCAAACACATTTGCTGAGTTTGCAGCATTGTATTTTCTGATAACATATATTCCTTGGCTATACACAGCATATACATATAGATAGGAGACAAATTAAAAGAAAAACCTGCAATGAGTGAAAAAACTAAATTGCATATGTTTCCATACAGAGCATAAAGGGTCACTTAATGGTTTGAAGATTATGAAAATTATGCGATCATGCTATGGCCTGAACAATTTGAGGACACTAATGGGAATCCAAATAAAGAATCAAAAAGGCATCATTGCTGTTAATTACCTGGCATAGGCCTGTGTGGTAAGATTGGAGAAGCAGACTCTTCTAACAGATTATCCATAGATCCATGGACGGAGCTGTGACATGACCAGGATGGCTGGGGCACTCTAGGAAACCCCAGGGCAATTGAGTCTGAGTAGAGCTGAGCAGTGAGGTTTGCTAGGCTAGAATTCCTAATGATGGGAAAGCCACAGAGGCGTTCGATCTGCTGCCATCGATGGAGGCGCTCCCGTAAGCAGGCTGTTACATCCGACAAGGCATTCCTTTGGGATATACAAAGACCTTTGTTAGACATTTTACTTATTTACTGTGACAGACATAAACAAAACTTGCACAGGTAATTTTGTGACTCACTTTGCCCCCAGGATCTTTTGGTCAACTTGGTCTAGAGAAGAGCTGTGGGCGACCTGGAGAGTCCCGAACACAGAACTCCTCTTCTTCTTAATCCTCTCTGCCTGCAGGGAAGTATGGGGGCAGATCACAAAACCAGACAGAGGGAGAGTGAAATTCCTGCCCTGGTATTTGGCCTATGTGCCCTCCAAATACTGACAACACTAAAGGCCAAGTGTCCCCCGAAAGTGATGAAATTCCAGGCCTGGTTTCATGGTATGTAGGTAATTTGTTAGAAATGATAAAAATGTAAATTCTATGTACATTTGTTGCACTTACTTCAAGCGCAGTCACTCTGAACATCTCTAGTGTGTTTTTCATGTGTGTGTCCCTTTTTCATGCATTACCTCTTCCTTTGCGACAGCAAGCTGTAGTTCTGCTCTGTGCCTCTTGACATTGTAGTACTGGACCTCTACCTCATGTGTCATCTGCAACCACAGCTGGAGGGCCTCTGAGGCAGTTGAGCTAGCATGCATGTCCTTCTCCGCCTGCTTTAGTGCTCCACGGACCTGAGAGGATGGCATCAGTCAAATATTAGAGATCAGTACATAGACAAATAGTTTAAAACTGCTGTAAAAGCTGAAATGTTTTCCTTTAAATCATTTAAACTTTCCAAACTACAGCAGGGATGACAATTGTCTAGTGCAGCATTCCACTAGTTGTGTCTCTACCTGCACCAACTCTTCCTCTGCATATCGGAGGCGGCTGAGCTCACTGACAGCTCCTTTCCTCAGCTCGTGCAGTCGGTAAGCCTCTTCCTGCGCCCCCATGATCTCATCCCTCATCTTCTCCTCCAGGTTCTGTTTCGCCTCTGCCACATTACGTTTTTCTTCCTGTGCTCGCTCCAGTCTGAGAAAGTGAATTTATTTAATCAAATCAATCAAACAAAACAAAATAAATTGATTAATGTACAGTAAGTTATTACTGATAACTGAATACTCACTGTTCCTGTAGATCTAGGAGGCTCTGTTCAGCCCTCTGCAGACTTTCTAGATCTTTAATCATCCTGGCTATATGGAATTTACTGGCTTTGTTCTGGGTCCCAGCAAACCAGCAGCCTCCAACTCCCATCACCACTGATACAATGAGCAGCAGGTCCTTCATGTAGTTGTGAGGGGGTCCTGTGGTGGAATGGAATGTCATCATTATTTATGGTGGATGGATCATAAATGCTTAATCGATGATGGGATAGTAAAGAATACTTTTAATGACACATGAAGCTAGAAACACAAACTAACATCTTGGCTATTTCCATTGACGATATGTTTTAGCCCATTAAAACCTCTGCACACCCACACACACAGGAGCTTTCTTGAATAGACAACACAATGGGAGCATGTCAGTAGTTATTTTTTAAATACTGGAAAAATCTGAGGAATTGGTAGATACGCAAGCTAAAGAGGCAAGCAAGCAGAACAGGAACAGATACAGTAAAGAGACATTTGAGAAGGGAAAGGGAATAGGGTGAGTGTGTGTCCTTACGTGTAGGCGGTCCAAACAGAACAACATCAAGAGCTTTGATGTTAAGCTTCTGTTTGTCTCTCTGGTCCTGAACCCTCAGATGGCCACTCAGAAATGAAGGCTCATTGGCTGCAATCCTGCACACAGGTGTCATATTTCAGTGTGTTGATATGACTCCTCACAACAACTGACTTGTTTTTCAAGTGACTCGCTTGGACAACTGCAAAGAAGAGACCTAGGCGACAGTCAAATTGTTTTTTTGCTTAGTAAGGTTCCTAACTCAGGGAAGAATGGTAATATTAGGTCTAATTCTCTCAATGCTAAGGAACGGTGTTTCAATGCGTATCTTTTTAAGAAACACAGGGTACACAGGACCAAGCTATACGAAAGAAAAAGAGATATGTCATCCCACAATTTGTTGCACCATCAACATTTAAAGTGTTGCATGTCAATAACATTTGTTGTCGCATAATTACGTAGCCTATTGTAAGTGCAGATTCTCTTAGCACCACAGTTGTTTCTTCCTAAGTCCTTATAAATTCTCATTCACATCTTTCGGTTGGGAGTGGCTAGAAGATTATCGTAATTATTTTGACTATTTGATTGCAGCCTTAGTCTTGGTTGACAATAGCATTATCTTTAGATTATCTTCACCTGGGCAGTGTGTTTCCATTGACCTTAAAGTCCTTAAAGTTCCTTGCATACTGGGGCAACTCAACAAAATCCTTCAGCCAGCGAAGCACGTCATCTTGAGTCCAATTATGTACTGAGAAGTGAGACAAGGAAAGAAGACAAAGTGAGACAAGGTAGAGCTAGATAGCTTGGGATACACAATGTCTCTCTCACACATATAGACACACACAGACGAACACACCTTCAGATGACTTCCAGCCCCTCCAGAGCTCTTCAATTGTGATGTGTTGGTCTTCTCTGTGCAGGTGGCTGTGTTTGTTGGTCTGCTGCTGCTTCATGTCCTCAATGATGAACTGCAAAAGACAGAGAGGGACAGAAGAAAGAAGTGAAAACTAGTAGTGCGCTGAGAGAGCACAGTCCTCCGGCAAGGGTCATTTTCATAAGTAAATAATAATGTGTGTCTCCGCCCTGTGATGCAGATTTGCTCCAAAATGAAATGGGTTCTTCCTTGCCCCACGCTACACACTTCTAGCTATTTTCATGAAGAACGTGCCAGTAGTTTCTTTCTGAAATCCAGTTGGCAAACAATCCAGCACACAGACAAACCAACAAACCAAACCGAAAACACAATGTCCTTGGCAGAGGGAATAAAGACTTTTTAAGATGCAACTTTAAAGAGCTAGGTTAGGGTTCATAAGCCCATAGCATTAGCTGATCATAAATCTATCCGTCCAAAACAAATTGGGGGACTGTTGCAGTGTGTCACGCATTTGGATTTCAATCTAGGAATAAGGAGTGGGTGTTTTGAGTCTGTATTTATTTAGAATATGAGTGTGTATTGCAAACATGTGTGTCTGTGCGTATGTGTGTGTTAATGCTGTCTTGGAATGTGTCCTTGGCTGTAAACGGAGGATTCATATGATGGCGAGAGGAATCTTGGGTTTGGGTTCTGATGAACCCAGCCCCCGCCCCGCCTGAAGTCTCTATGGCAACTGCAACCCGAGCCCCTGGATACTGTATCCCTGAACGGCATTCTACTGGCAAAGGCATTCTAGAATTCTGGATTTACAACCAATGTCACATACATCTAGGACTCGCACACTTTTTGGACAAAATCGTTATTCACTCAGGATATCATTCGCTCTAAAATATTAAACTTGACACAAAAAACATAATCATAAAGGTGCACTCATACGTGCACAAACAAGCATTTACTTGCAGTCCTTTACACACACGTACCAAACCATGTGCAGAAATAAACGACTGATTACTTGTTTACATGACAAAATGAGTTTGTTTTAGCTCATTAACATTAACATTAACATGGACGCTGGTATTGTTTTCACCTTGTGAGTCTGTATGTGGGTCATCATGGCAAAATGTGATCCTGGAGACACCTACTGTAGCGGGAACTACCACAGAAGCAGTTTGGAGTACATTGCCATGCGCTTATACTGTATGTCTCTCTGTCTATGGACACATTTTATCAACGTAATAGCCACAACCGTGCAAGATGCAGTCACACAACTTTACAAGCGCCGGAATCACCACGGCCCCTGGTAGACCACCACACCAAGAACAGACTATTCCACCACTTTTGTGCAATTATCACTGCCATGTGCAATATTCACTTTGACAACTTTTTATCCACCACTTTGTACTTATATTACTTTTACTCTATTTTATTCAATTGAACTATTGTGTAGTCGTCACTTTACTTCATATGTTCTTTTGCTGTAATAAGGTGAATTTCCCGGTTGTGGGAGTAATAAAGGTTTTTTGATTCTGATTCTGAAGATCCTGATTTGACGTTGTTGCCGGTGTGAACCAATTGCAAGATGGTCTCTAGTTAACAAAATGTTTTTAGTAGAAATAAAACTATGCTTGGGAGGTGCAATATGTTATAAGTCTGCAAAAAGAAAGGATAAGATAACAGATACATATCAAACCTTGCTCTGCAACATGCATGTGTAATATTTTAAATGTATTTAACCATTAAAGAATGTTTGTTTTTTTGTGAATTTCATGCATAAATACACAAATAACTGAAGTTTGATCAATTTAAATGATAATATTTTGTGTATTGAGTGTATTACACCACTGAGGCAAGCAGTGAATCAAGTTGTTTGTGACAATAAAACAAACTGGCTAAAGTATAAGGGGGGCTGGAGTCAGGAATCATTAAGAGTTATACTGTTAAGTGTGACTGTGAAGGTCACCAGCTTTGCAGTATTCTATTAGTGCAAACCAATTTTGTCACTGAGCCAAAAGCAAAGTTATACTGTTGCTATCCTTGAAGTAGCATTTGACTCTTCCACCAGCCAGAACACCTGTTGTTGTATTGCTTTACCCTGTCTGTCTCATGCAAAAACATACATGCATAAGGATTTACAACAGCTAGAGAAATGAGGTAAACATTTCAAGAAGACTGAGTTTTGTACCTCCACACTCTCCTCCACCTCAATCCCTCCGTCTTGGTCATCGTCCATCATCTGATGGATGCTCCGCAGGGACTCCAGGCTGTAGCGATCCGCCTCGCTCATACATGGTGGATACACCACCATGCAGGGATCTATATATAGTCAGGACAGAAATTACATTTTATCAATTATTATTTCACTCAACATATCCAACATTTATTCATTAATGCAGTTCAACTGTTTAGTTCAGCTGATCTATCGATCTAGCCACTTTCTTGGTATGTTCACTGCTCCTTTCAGATACAAGGAAAGATCTATTCATTTTTCAGTACTGAGTGATAGTAATGTTTTTTTAGCTTTGGCAGGGACTACGCAATGCATTATTCCAATTTGTAGGAGCAACAAGGATGGAGTGTGGACATTTAGTTATCGCTTCTCTGTTTCTGTACATCAGAGAAGTCTGATATATCTAGAACTTCAACATTTCAACAATTAATCAACATAAGTCAACGGCAATGGTTTCTCTTCAAATAAAAAGAAGGTTTGGGAAAGACATTGCATGTCTATTCAAATGAATTATACAATGTTTCTTGTTAGCGTAGTGGTTAAGACTCATGCAATGTAATAAGACACGTGCTCTTAACGCCTCCTATTTGATGCTGATAATCAGTTCAATTTGCTGACAAAACAATCTCACCTCAAGATGCATTCAGTAGCTACTACATGGACCTTGCACTGCTGTTTCCAAGGTCAAGAGTGACATAAAAATAATGTCATTCATCACATTTGACCTGCCTTTTTTATCAAACATTCAAAGCAACCACTACTATCATGAAAAAAAATGTTACAGTTTTAACCTTTTCAAGATAAGCATCATATCTGAGCCCAATTTCCCAATGTCAGTCTGCACCAGGGCTTTTAAGTACTTGTAGTAGTTCATGTTATTAAATTTAAGAATGAATAATAGGAGGTGAACACCACTGAACCAAGACACTGACACATTTTGGAAAGTTGCTGTTTGTATAAGAGCCTATAGATCATGGGTACTAGAGGATCTGTTACAACTAGAGATCAAACCAACTGCGAACTGGAAACACACGTACACTTGTACTGTAGACAAACAAACTGCTTTTACACCACGTTTCTGTAACTAATCAAATGCCGTCATAAAATGAAAACATGATTGATACAACTGTAAACAGCTTCTACTGGCTTGACCAATGCGTTTGAGGCCCAATCCTTAACTCCAGCACACCACAAAACAATGTGTACCAAATGAACTGTTGTAATAAGACTTTAAATCGTACAGTGTGTTCCAAACTTAACATGGGACACTAATACAGAAGAAAATGACACACAACTTTCCATCATTACCGCCGTACTGAGTCAGAGCCCATTTTTGTTTCTGTGACTGTATTATTTGGCGCTCCGAGTACCTGAGGGGACTGGGAGCTAAAGGTCTGCTAGTAAAACCCACTATCAAAGCCAGCTCTAGCTACATTAGTTACTGCCCGTCCACAATGTAAGTTAAATAAAGCTATGAGAAAAAGTGACATCTGGGGAAACAAGTGAATTCTTATGTCTCAAGAATTCCGACGTCAATCTCAGAACATTTTTGCAACAATATTGGCATTCATCCCAGAAATAGTAGCATATTTTTCCTGTGGCGCAATGTCCTTGCGTAACCGGCCCATGTTAACCCTTTGATGCACAACATGGGTCCAAATAGACCTGAGTGAGTTTTAACTGTAAATATCTTTGCAATAAATTCCTTTAATCTTTCAGAATTCCTCAATTAACTTGTTGTTGATGATCACAAATTCTTATTTTCATTTTTACTTTCTTACTTTTTGAATAAAAATCATTTTTGTATCACTACCATTCTAATGCGCAACATGGGTCCAATCGGACCCGTATTCGTTTCCTATGTGATTTCATGCATGGCTCAGTGTTTCTTTGCTATATTTTTGGAAATCAATTTATTTAATCATTTTGTGTAAAGTGTGATAACAATGAAAAAAAGACACACTATAATAATAATGTTGTTAAAAACAATTATTATAGCAGTGATTTGGACCAAACAACACATTTAATATTTGAAATCTTTATTTGTCACTTTGTCACACTCACACATAACATACATCATACAGCCGATAACACTGTGACATATTGAACTGTTAGTGTGTCTGAGATTGCTTTTAGCTTTGAAAGGCGCTTTACAAATGAAATGTATTATTATTATTATTATTATTATTATTGTAGTGTAACTGTAGTGTAGCTGTAGTGTAGCTGTAGTGAACTGTGGTGAATGTGTAACATGAATGAAGAAAACTGATTAAATGAAAAAGCACATTACAGGGGCAATGTAATGTGCCACCCAGCTACAGGAGGACACCTGACAGGAGGAAAAAGTGAAGAGGAAGATCTGCTCAGCTGCCAAAGACCCGAAAGGTGCAACAGCCCCGTGTGCAAGGAGCACAAACATGTGATTGTCATCTGTGAGGCATGTCTGCACTGAGATGGCAGTTTGCGCTGTTCCCATATGTTTTCATTTAATCAGTTTTCTTTTCTTTTCTTCATTCATGTTACACATTCTCTGCAGTTCACTACAGATACAATACAGACACACTAACAGTTCACTACAGATACAATACAGACACACTAACAGTTCACTACAGATACAATACAGACACACTAACAGTTCAATATCTCACAGTGTTATCGGCTGTATGATGTATGTTATGTGTGAGTGTGACAAAGTGACAAATAAAGATTTCAAATATTAAATGTGTTGTTTGGTCCAAATTTTTAACAACATTATTATTATAGTATGTCTTTTTTTCATTGTTATCACACTTTACACCTGTGTGTGTAAACCTGATGTAGTGATACAAAAACTATTTTAGTTCATAAATTAAGAAAGGGAGAATGAAAATAATGATTTGTGGTCATCAAAAACAAGATATTTAATGAATACTTGGAATATTAATTGATTAAATAAATTGATTGATTTCCAAAAATATAGCAAATAAACACTCAGCCATGCATGACATCACGTAGGAAACGAATACGGGTCCGTTTGGACCCATGTTGCACATTAGAAGGGGTTTGCATAGCTTGTGTGTCAAAGGGTTAAACACAAGTCAGCACAGGACTGAGTACCTAGTTCAAGATGCTATAACATGAATCATTAAAATACTAGCAAAGCAACAGCTGTGCTTGGAGAAGGTTTCTAAAGATGCAGAAAGAAGACAAATTGAACAGAGGGGGACACAATGACTCAAATTGATTCAGTGTTGTGGATGTATTGGTCACATGTCAGATAAGAGTGGCTCTTTTCAACATAGTTATCTGGCATGGTAAATCAACAATCTGCTGTTTCACTTGAAATTGTCAGTATCCTTTAAGACCTTTGACATATCGATGATCCATGAAGTGATCCTTGTGCTACTGGTCATTCCAACAGCCAGGCCAGGAGATGTATGTAAAGAGCAATGAAATGGATCCCCTGGTTGTTGATGAAACTTGCATTTCTCAACAGTGAAGAGACCTCCCAGCTGGGTGGACTATCAAGTATCAATGATGTATGCAAAGGTCCTCTGAAAAGTGTGTGTTATCTGTGTCCCTGTGGGACCTCCACATATGACAGTGTCGCTCTTTCCACAGGTGAGCTGAAACTGTTGAGTTGATTAAGGTTACACTTTTATAATAAAAAGCCCTGAATAAGTCCTGCAAGATTGATAGAGTGTGATACGTTGTTTTAATGAGAAAGACAATAGTTGTGTTTCCTAAATGTCAATTTGGCAAAGAGTAACTAAGAAAACTCATTTTACAATGCACATGAGCTGCATTCTCTCGAGTTGAGCTTCCTGTGGAATAAGTGCTTTAAAATGAGGCAGCTCGCTTTATTGTTCAAAGTCATCAAATTGGAATAAATGGTCCTGAAAAACAGGTAATTATGTCAAGTCAAATAAATAATACTTTCAGAAACCATGATTAATTAAAATGTTTTTGAATGGAAAACCAGTGCACTATGTCTAAAGAATAGATACAATTTTTAGTTTGTATTATTAGAACACAAATCTATCGCTAATTCTCAGCAGTTGTGCAAACGAGATTGATGTCCTGCCTATAGTCTAATAATATGACTATTATTGGCGATGAAAGAACAGAAGTGAATACAATGCAAGCATAAGGGTGAGAACAAGTGTCTAGCTTTCCTATTTAATTAAGTCTATTATAGCCTACCTGTTGGGTCGAATCCTGCGCTCCCACCAGGGAAGGTAAAACCCTGGAGGTCCCCGGCGCCTTGCGCGGCCACAAAGAGTACAGCGGGGAAAACGAGGAGCAAGAGGGGGGACAGAGGAAGCATTTCAGATGGTAGATAATATTGTCGTCCAGAGTTAAGAAACTCTTCAAAACAGATTGAAGAAGGAGCATACACGGTAACAACCCCCGTTTAGGAGGCCCCGCAGTCAGTCTGCGAAAGGCGTTAAGCGATCTGCGTTGCTGTGACTTGCTTTGCAAGCGAGATGTGATACTGGTGATTCACTTGAGAAATCAGACAACAGGATAATGTGCTAACTCTAAATGTATGAAAGCACACAAAAAGTTCCAACACGTTTCAGAAAGCTTGCAGTAATGATTTGCAGAGTCATCCAAACGCAAGAGGGCTGTGCGTAAAAATACTCCAAAAGTGGACAATGGTATTCCGACAATAATGACAGACAGTGATATTATAGATCCAAACGTGGTCTAATAAAAAGTTAGGATAATAAAGTCCTGATGCTTATCCATCATTTAAAAAATCCAGTGTCAAAACGGATCTCAGGAACCGATTTTAAATGCGCCAGATGTTGTTTAAACAGGAGGGCAAAATAAACCCATAATCCTGCTCAGGGTGCAGACTGCTTCCCTGTTCCTTGTATTTGCGTCTGTTTTGGTCTCTTCATGAGCCAGGTAATCAGACTTGTCCAGTTCTCTGTTCTTTCCTCTGTCACCACTTTCCCAAAAGAGACGTCGAGATGTGACGTTCATGCGCGGAACTGACCGCCTCTCCCTCTCTCTCGCCCTCTCTAGCAACTGGGCCCCTAACACTTTATTATGTTTCCTAACCCTCCCAACCCCCCCAATCCAGCCCACAGAGCTGCAGCGTTGATCCAGTGACCTCAATTTGTAGATGGATCTAGTCTATCATTTGTAACAGAGCAGAGCAACTGTTTATAATCGACAATGTGGACATGCACAACAACAGATCAGTGACTCCAACCAAAATGTTTTTCCTATCCTTTCTCATTTTATGGCTTTACTGATCCACGTTTGGGTGGAGGATCAATTAAAGCGCTTTAGACCTCCCTATGGGGAAGTGAGATCAAGACTATCATGCCAGGAATAGCATGTCATATGTCCTGTCATGGCTAGGCTGTCTGTGTCGACTCACAGTTGTATCCTTGTTCACAGATCTTCAAGCTTTGTGGATAGACTTAGTAAATGTTTGTACACCTGTTCGAGAGGTTTCTGGTGCTATATGTGGATTGTGATTTCATCAACAAACTCAGACCCACACACAGAATATCTCCTGAATTTAAATTACTAGAAACGGCAAGAGTGTGAGGGACACAGCGCACAGGACTTCACATGCAGCACAGACACATCCACACACACACACACACACACACTCTTAAACAGTAACTAAGTGTCAGGTTTCATTCCAGCAATTCTGCTCCCAGTTTAAAAATAGTGGGGCAGCTTTGACCTCTACCCTGTGGAGCATGCCCAAGTGGCACATGTCCAAAAAGGCATCTGCAGTGTAGAGTATATATGCATTTCACATGATTTAATCCAACTGTAGTCCTATAGCTTCTAATCCGCTCTTCGATCATGATGATGATGATGAGCGAAAGGAAGACAACAGCAAAAAAGAAAAAGCACAGAACACAAGTGATATTTAGCTTCAGCTTGTTTTTATTCATGACCTTTCACTGAGGAACCTCGGCAGATTGATTTATTTATGAAAGACTTATACACCAGACTGAAACGATGGAGGGATGTCATCATATAGGGAAAGAGCAGTGAAAAACAAAAGCAAGGATATGAGAGTAAAGACACTTATTCCATGAACACAATAGTCATGGAAATGCTCATAAAGCTGCCAGTATGATGACACGTTCCTGGTTGATTTTAGCGTGCTAGTTCACAGTTGACCTTATGACAGTAATGACTTACATCACATCGATCGTACATGGTGACTTGACTGACTAAAACATCAAAGTAAGGCACAGTTGAGATAGCAGACATACAGAATAAACTAACAGGGCAGATTAGGGATTGAATGTGTGAACAATTCAATCATTTGGAATGAGCAAGGATTTTATCGTCGGGTGTGACCACGAAAGCCATATCGCTACACACCTGCACGACCAGACAACTACAATGTTGTTGGGAGACTACTAATTACATTCTTTAGCAAACGGCTGTGACCACATTGACATAAAAACACTGAATCAAAACAAGAGGTGATGCATCGATCTGACTAGTGTATACTGAGAGCGCGAGAAAGGAAAGAAAACGACGGAGACCGTTGTTCAGATGGGACTGAAAGGTGCCACAAAGAGGTGTCTCTGGATTGTTATGATGTAATTACTAAGCTTTACAACCATAAACATACTTCTTTAGGCACGCTGAAAACACATATGCAAAAGAATTACGTGATTCACATCATTGTCATGACAGTAAACTGGCCAACCTACCACATTTACTTGAAACATGATATACAGTATGATACAAAAAGCCTGATCAGGATTATTTGTGAGAAGTTTTATGCAAGACAAATGCTGTGTGTGGGTAGTGTTGCTGCTGTTGTTTTTAAGGCAACATCATGTCATCACTCCTGACTAGTTTAGTAAGTCAGTTCAAAGTTAATGTTTTATATTCAACCTGCAGAACAAACTAGGAGTTTGAATCTGTACAAGTCATCACCTCATCGTATTAGACCTAAAGCACAACCACAGCTGATTGTATTAGAAAGGACTTTTCTAGTGCATTTGCAGTCAGATCCCATATTTGACAAAACCAGATTCAACAAGGCTCAATCCCGACGGGACATTTCTGAGTTTCGGTGCTCTGTGCGAGGACAGCGATACGAGCTACAAAAGCCTCGGATGTTAAAGCTCTTCTTCCGACACATAAGTGCAAACTCAAAAGGAAACTTAAGGCCCCTCCAAAATGGCTGTGCAACATGACGAAACAGATATTAATTTTGACCTTCCCTCTTTGTTCTTTGACTTAGTTGTCATTTACATAAACTTGGTACTTTAAATTGTTTAAAGGCTTCACCGCTGTGAACATAGCTATGGTGAAAGAGGCACTGATTATCTTTAGATTTGAGTTCAAGCACTCTGGTACAAAAACATTACAGCGATTGGAAAGCACAGGCCTTGGTCTCCCAGAATACACCGACAGCGCATAACACATTTTTACACTCGTCAGAATTGTCCTCTTTGTGATCAAAAGTTGGGGAAAGTATTGGGACTGATCGTTTGAGCCCAGTGACCTAGAAGATTGAGACAAAACTCAAAAAAGGAGTCAACGACACGACACAAATCTATTTGGTAACAAAAGTGAACTTACTATGCAGTATCATACAAAAAGAAAAGTCAAAATGTACCTCAGCAAAAGCTTATAAAATATAATATGAATAAAATAATATAATAATATTCCTTGGTCCGTAAAAACTATGTTACTCTTACAACAAATGTTTCCCTTGCACACAGCAGATGAATCAACAAGCCTTTCAGTAAAAACATGATCTCAGTAGAAAGAGAGCTTAGTTAAAATAGCTTCCAAACCCACAGGCATATAAAAAAACAAAAGGGTTCTTGTACAAATCCGGTTGTTGTGAGAAGTTAGATGGCACGTCTTCTTTTAGGGGAAGATCTTGAATATCAAGGTCCTTTTAAGTGTGGCTTTTTGACATGCCCACAACAAACCAGGAGAGGGAGCCAAAGAGAGCATTCGGTTATCCCCAAGTATTCTCTTTAACCTTTAAGTCCCCCTCTCCCCCCCGAACTCTCTTTAGCAGTCCCGATGATCACAGTTGCTCTCTCCGATGAAGAGTTTCCGAGTCTGTGTGCACCTCTCAACAGGTCCATGAGCCTCTTTGGCTCATAAGCACATGCACACATTTTCTCACTCAAGTCATTCAAAGCACGCAACAGAAGAAGTATTACTATGACAGTATAGACATGGTCGACGCCCCTGACGACATGCCTGAGTCACTACTGTTGTAAGCCACGTGGCCGTCCCCGAGCCCGCCCAAGGATGATGGTGAAGATGAAGACGCCGGTGAAGACGAAGAGATGCTATGTGTCCGCAGAATGGCCCCAGCAGCACTGCAGTGGGGTCGGGGCCCCGGTTCAGGGGTGTAGGTGAAGGTGAGGGCCGTGGCGTAGATGACTCCATCGTTGCGGACCAGCGTGACAGGGACCTGTACCGGCTGTCTCACCCAGCGCCAGCCCTCCCTGAAGGCGGAAATGTCCGGCACCACACACAGGACGCTCTCTCCACATCTAAGGGGACAGACGTACGAGGACGAGGTTTGAATATTTGAGCCATTACACAACTAATGTTCACACGCAGACACAAACACTCACCTGTACATGGTGTCGGCCTCCACATCTCCGAACCACACTCTGAGTTCAGGGGTGAAGTTCTGTCCTGTCAGCTCCAACATCGCCACATCTCCTCCACCGTTTAACTTGACACACACACACACACACACACACACATACAGACACACACACACACACACACACACAGAAAGAAAAGGTTTTACATTAAATGCTCCCTACAAACCATAAGAAGAAGTAGTTGGTAACCAGAATGGCACTCATGTCGCTGATAAAACGCATAATAAGCATATTTTCAAACAGAAAAGGTTGCATGCATACCTGCAGAGTTTCCACCACAGGGACAGGTGTGACCGGTGTGGGGACGGGGCCCATTCCCTCATAAAAGGTGTACTCGGCCTTGTCAGTGCTAATGATAGTCCAGGAAGCCCCGTCGTTAACATTCTCTTTGTTAGTTTCTTTGGAGCACTGTGTAGCCTGGAGGGGGAAAAAAACAATAACATAGAAATCAATGTCGCTTCCCTCTTTAATATCCAACAAGAGGACAAACGCACTCGAGTACGGCACAATAGTGTTAACCAATGACAGGGACACAGATTAGACTCTCTTCTCCAGCCCTGGGATGCTCATTAAAACAAAATGTGTAGATCTCCCGTGTGGGCACTAATTCCACGACACACACCTGCTGTAGGCAGACGTGTTAATACTCTGCTGTCACCAGGCAGAAACAGCAGCATTATCCCAGCTCACGATAACAGAAACATCACATAACATACTACTAGCTTGTACATTCTAATTTGCACATTTTTCTACAAAAAGACAGTTTTTTATATAACAAAATAAACAATATTGAATAAGTGAGCCGCATTACAGATCACAACGTCTGCCTTTACACAGAATCGGATTAATAGAGTTGCGAAGTGAGAGGAGCGCTCACATCTGCTGCTGGTTACTGTCTTCACAGACGATGTGAGGTGACTCACAGTTTGAGCAGTGAGCTGTGACCCTGGCTTGTATCAGCATGAAACCTTCCCAGTTAAATTATCAGTACAAAAGATGTTCAAAAAAAAATATCTGGGTAAAAAGTTGAAGTTACACGCAGAGACAAAAACATTTGAATTTCCTACAGCCCTGATTCGCACCTTTGGCAATGTTCTTCTCCATAGCAACAGTGGTCGAGTGCAGTGGGTATTGTATTTAGCGGTGTACGTCACAGACGGACAAACTTGATTTCACGGCAACAAAGTTGAAATAATTCAAACTGACGGCCACAACATGAAGCCCCTGCAACATTACAGTATCTGTAAGAGTCCAACAAGTGACTCCTCCCATTTTGCAACTATATAGGAACACTTAAGAAATAAAAGTATAATATAACAAAATATATAAATACCAAAAACTAGAACATAAATTATACAAGAACCAGATTCAAAACTCCTATTCAAACCCATGTGTACGTGTGTTATTGCACACCTGAAACTGGATGATCCTCTCCTGTGAGAGACAGAGATACATTCTGTCTGTATCTTTCAGGTAGAAGGCACACTTGTGAAGCTGGGACACTGGGTCATCTGCGTCCATCAAGGCAGTCTGCTTGTCCACTTTGCGAATGACCTGAGGAATTGAGGCAAACACCCCCATCCCCCCATCATAAATAAACCGAAACAAATAACAATAATTAAAAATAATGAACGCAAACACATTTGTACGGTCACAAACCGTCACTTTCTCATACAATAGACAACTGATATATGAATTGACATAGTCACGTGCATACCAGTCTGGGCAGGGCCATGCCAGTGACAGAACAGACCAATTTGACCGTCTGGCCATAGTGAATATAACCATCTCTCACAGCAAACTCCTCTCCTTCAGACTCCTCATCGTCCACTAAACAAAAAGACACAAAACTCATTTAAATGTTTAGAACTGATCCGATCAGGTCAAATAGTTAAGAGACAAATAAACAAACATCAATAATTATAAAACTAAAAATGAGAAACAAAATAGAAAACACAGATGAAGACTTACAGAGGTGGATGAAGAAGGCTCCCCACTGTTGTGAGCTGGCAAGAAAGTTTCCCCCTTCCACATGAAGATACCTGGTACTGACCGTCTGGGAACGCAGACGGTTAAACAACGCCACCTTAGTCCCAGAAGCTATACACACTGGGGAGGAAGGAAAAGGATAAAAAGGAAGAGAGATAAGTGTCAAGAGTGTGGTGAAACCATACAGCTGTCTCTTCATGAGTTAGTGTGTGTGTGTGTGTGTGTTAAAACATCCAGTAACTCACAATCTGCATTCTTCAAGGACTGTTTCTTCTTCGAGGGCTTGGAGATGACCTTGATCCTCTTGCTGAGGAAGACTCCTATGTTGGCGCTGTTCCCGTACAACATCTTTACCGACAGCATGAAGTGTTTCCTTTTGTCCGAGTCACTGATATACAGCGTCTTAGCTGTGCAGAAATGCTAACGCAAGGAAAAGAAAAGATACAGGTTAGGTTGTTTTTTTGCATAGTTCTGTTTGTCCTCCTTTCACTTCCCTCTTCCCTCTCCTTATGAGAGCTTATTAGAAACAGTGGTGCACGAGGACATGGAAGAATACCAGCTACACTGTGAACATAGTTCTAGCATAGTTGCAACGACAAACAGAGGATATGGTCAAACTGCAAATTGATGCAGCTGTACATTTCGTGCTGTGGTTTATTTGCATGATTTATTAGTAGTGAAGCAGAGCAAAAACAAGTCAAATGTTTACTGCTAGATTAAGAGAAGTACGGGAAGACGGGATGGGACGATATAGGATTTTATAGCGGATCGTGATAAAAACACAATAAATGAATCCTAGGGAATTTCCATCATCGGGATAATAGATAATAATAGTATAATAATAATAATAATAATAATAATAATAATAATAAAACAGCAGTGAATAATAGAGACTAATATAAAAAAATAGAGGCATTATCATGTGAGAAAGAACAAACTCACACAATGTTGCAATTCTATTTTGTCATCCTTTATTTATGCAGGGGGACCTTATGATTACCTTATTTAAGATTGTTTGAGTTGTACTATAAACGATGTTCACTCAAAGAAATGTGTGTCCTATCTGTGGTGCAATAATAATAATAAAAAATAATAATATATATTTTTTCTTAACAAAATGCAAGGTAAAGTGATTCCAGTATGTTTAAGTGCCATTTTAAGAGTTTTAAGCATATTTGGATGATTATCGGGATACTATTGTGAATAATCGTGAAATTAATAATTTATATTGCCCCATGCCTAATGGGAAGAGTGTGTGAACAGTGAAGATTACCAACACCATCACATGGAAACATAATTAAAACCCCTGCAGTGCTGAGGTATTATAAACGCCTACCCACCTTCCCCTCCAGATTGAGTTGCTGCATCTCCTGCTCACTGTTGCCTATTCCAATGAAAGCACATGGTTGGGCCTCCTGCTCTGTGCAACCCTCCTTCTCCATATTCTCTAACTTCTTCTTCCAGCCACTGCCCATCAGGTACACGCATGGTGGAGGGCAGAAAAACCTAATGGACACAAGCAGAGGTAAAAAAAAAAAAAAAACATACAGTGCAGTTTTGAACATTAGATTTCTCCATCAAAGTACGCAGCTTTTAACAGTCTCACACAAACCTTTTCTCATTGCCATATGACTTCTGTGCAACTTTTGCATGTAGTATGAGCACTGTTTGATCATCTTTGTCCTTCAAGTAATTCCTCATAGCCTCCCTGAAAATGGAGGGGAAAACATATTAACAATGACAGAACACATTGTTCCCAGGTCTCCTTTAATCAAGTTGTTTTCACTTAGTGGTAAGCGCTGATGTAAATGTTTTGAGTTGTTTGCACTGTGAAGGGGTGCCTAGATGTTTCTCTCTACCTTGTCAAACGCTGAGGTCGCTCACCAAACTTCCTGCAAAAGAAAAACATCAGGGTGAAAGGTATTTACATGTGGTTGCAGTGCTGGGGTAATGTGTCAGAGATAAAAACAACGAGATTGACTGAAAGTGGGTGAACAAAACGTGCACAATGTCAGTTACAGCTGTATTGCAGGGACGCTTATACTATCATACTGTGCTAAGAAGAACTCAAATAAACGTGTACAGGTGGTAAAGGTTTTGTCTTTTGTATCAAGGCTGTTTTTTTAGACATGGTATTGACATACAATAATAATAATGTCATAAATTAGATGGAGAGTTTAACAGTATAGTAGTCATAATTAATAGCGCAGCAAATGTGTTTGTACAATGTGTGCAATAACAATAAAGGTTTTCTAACTGACCATTGTCTTTTTGAGCTACTTTTTGATGAGGAAAATGAAATTAAAACAATAAATGTGAGCTGATGCCTAACTAATGTAGCAATGCTTTACTCTATACGTTATGAATATTCAACGCAACTGCTATGACGTTAATGTATGTTAACAATGTTGCCGTCTGAGTAGTTTGTAAATATGTTACATAGTTGATGTGCTCAACTTGCTGAAACCATATACAGTCTATGGTTGAAACACAAATTAAATAGACACAGGAGTAATTGAATCAATATACAAAACTGTTGACTGACAAAACGTCTCTGAAATAGTTTGAAACAGAGTCAATATCGTACGACAACTCAACAAATGGAAGAGAAACCAGGCGATACTACGAAGAATAGTTTAGCACAACTGACCCCACGTCAAGCCACAAAGTAGCACTGTGTGGGGTAAGTGTACTGAGGCCAAGGCAACCCTCCTGACACCCACAAACATCACTCATTAACACTACAAACTGGCAACAGTTTACCAAAAGAAAAAACTTTTTTTGTATATCATTATGCTTTGAATTTCAGCACTTACCCCGTAACAACGGGCGCCATCTTCCAAATAACTCTCCCCCCCGGAAAAAAAAAAAAAGGTCCAACAATCGCGAGATCCCTCCCCCAGCTCCCTCACCAAAGCCAACGGCACAACAGAAGAACCAGACTGGAAGGAAAAGCAGGGAGAGAAAGAGGGGGAGGTGTGACGGGGCAAAGGGGTGAGAAGAGGGGGAGGGAGTGGCGACGGGCAGAGGGCAGACGCCAAAACAACAGGCGTGGGAAAGTTACAAAGTCGCGCGAGAAGGCAAAAACTCTCACAATAGACATGAATTAAGATCGACCAATTGTATCGCGAGAAGACAAGGGACTCACAACTTGCTTTTTTTTCACAAGGCACCCACACTGTAACTCGATTCCCACGCCTTATTGAGCAATAAAGCAAACTACACCTCTCTACATTGAATAAACTGGAAACACAGCTTGAAGAAGAACAAGTGTTACATAAACTGTAACAATGGAAATATATATTCTTATAAAAAAATATTTAAAATCAACACCAGTATGTCCCCTGATTTAAAGGCCCGGAGACTGATCAGGAAGAAGTTATTAGAACAACATTACAACACAACTCACTCTCAAATACAAACTCAAACAGCAATAATATTTTGGAACAAATTTTATTACATAAACTTATTTTCAAATGGTGATTATAAAAAAATAAATGTATAAAAGTTTGGCAAAATGAATTCTCAATTTCAGACAGTACTAGATGGACAATTATTCCTAACAGCATTCAGATAATCTACAGATTGAACATATGATTTTGTAAAATGTGTTAATGACAGTAATCTTTCCCATCCAAAAAGGAGAAATGACAACACATTTTTGAGGTGAGACAAGACATCAAATATATATTTCTAAATCATACACTTATACTAATATACATGGGCACCATAAAGTATAATTGCTCGAAGCCCAACTCAAGAAATGCAAACGTTTGGCAAGAGAAAGGCAAATAACTTATGCCAATGCTATCATAAAAAGTTGATTGTGTAACAAAATAAAAAAGGTCAGTTCTGCGAAATCTGTTTTTGAAAATCTAATCAAAAACATGAACTCATACACATGCATGCTTCTGTATTGACCAAAATGCAAAGCAAGCAACCTCCAGTGGGTTTCAATAGTCATCTGACATGCCCTGCTTCACTTCCCCTCCGCACTTAGTAACACGCAGCATCATATGTCAACACCACTGGACACTTGCTGAGGGAAGGAGCAGAGGAAATGGAAAACAGACAACTAAGGAATGATATATTGCAGATGTTTAACTTTCATGTTTTAAAATCTTTAAATAATGCTTTCCCCTTGTTTAAATATCACTTCGATCATCCACTATGCAGTGGAGTGATGAACGATCACAATGCATTCTTGGTAGCCATTGTCTCAATGTCTCCTTCTGCTCTTGAAGGGTCAGTCCCACAAAAACCCGCTTCACTTTTCAGAGTAATGCAACAGCTTATATGGCAGCAGGGGCTCTCCCAAGGGAAAGTCAACAAGGGATTGTTAAACCACTACTTCAACACCCCGCTGCTGTAGTCTGTGGTACAAGATGAGGAATGAAAACCAGTGTCTATAACACAGTCAAATTGCAGACGAACATAGTTCTGAAATTCTCAGACTATTCTTTGACAAGTTCTTCCTGAGTCAGTTAAGATATTATGTGCAGAGGTCAGCTGCCTTATATCTGAATATCTTTGGAAAAGTCTTTAAACACATATGGTCCTATAAAGTATTGACTCAAAATTAAAAAGAAATAAGTGTGCTGATCAAAAGTAGACACCCACATATGTTCCGAGACAGAACCACCATAGTTTTGACAAAAAAGAAAAGAAAAAAAATTAGTTTCCTGTTTCCCACTTTCCAAACGTTTTCAGATTTTGACTCCAGCAAATTCTGATGTAAACAATGTCCTCTGGTATTGCTGTCCACATGTCCCATCATTTGGAGGCTCCCCGTTTAAATTTTCCAGAAGATCTTCTTTCTGTAGAGCAGGTAGGAAATGAAGACCCAACAGGAAGTAGCCACGAGGTTCTGGATGAGGTGCTCGCTGTGGGCTTGGCTGTTAGCCATGTGCCAACGGAAGGGGAAGTACCCCTCAAACACTTCATGGCCCACGTACACGAGGATGGAGTTCATACCTGGGATCACGCACACAAGTACGAGTGAAAGAGTGAATTTAAAAAGTGTTACACCTTGCAGATCTAATTCACATCAGTGATTACGTAGACTTAATGAATCATACAAGTGCTAATGTTGAACTACATCTCAGAAAATACGCTTTATATTCATATAAAACTAAATTAACATACTGCACGAGGTGGGTGGGTGGCCGCCATATCCACAGCTCATTTGTGATATAATCAACCCCAATGTACAAAATGCTTATTGTTTAAATTGTCTACTGATCTGTAATGCTCACCAGGGTAGTAGAAAGGTGCTCCAGACCACCACTTCTTCACATCCACCGTGTAGTACACCAGCACTAGCAGCACATATGCAAAACAGGCCAGTGTTGTCACATAGGACAGAGACCTGGACGTGAAATGAAAGGACACACGCTGCATTGTTAAAGACATTCTACTGCGAATATGTATCGCGGATATCCCCGTGAGTAAGCTTTGTTTTGTGTTTTCATTTTCTATCATTTCTCTTTTGTCTTAACTTTCACACAAGACACAATTAACTACACACAATCCCAGCTTCTGCTGAAGGTTAACAACTTCATCCGCTTTCTCATGAAATATTTATTTGTTTTGATATTTAGGAAGAGGGAAAGAAACGCAAAAGTAGAAACCTGGAAAATACTGGAATGTTGTGTGTTTAGTGTGACGTTGGAGCGGGATTTCACATTCTTTTTAAAAAACAGGAAAGAATGGACGACAAAATGTCTCGCTCGCCAAGCAAAAAACACAAATTACAGTCGGCTACGAAAAAAAACATACAAGAATACAGAAGAACAAGTAAATACAGCACTAAATTACTGAAAAAGGCTTAAAACAAAAAGACCTATGAACCAAAGATATCAGGGTGGTAAACAACGAAGATATACTACTACTTCAAGAGACACTAAAAAGCAATTGCTAAGCAAAACTTGTTCCATCTGAAAGTGCATACAGTAAAAGCAAACTTTACCACAGGTTCTTGTTAACAGGAATGAAGCCATGGTCTGTGGAACACTTGGTCAGAACTGCTGATACGACTCCCTGCGTGTTACAAGAGACTTTATTATTCACTCAGGAAAGAAAAACATAATAAATATGAGGAGTAATACTCCAACATTGAGATCCTATTTAGCAAAAGCAATGACTCATTTAATATACTCGAGATAAAACACGTTACTGTAGAGATAAAGTTACTGTACTCACCAATAAGAAGCCCCATATGAGAAACCTTGACATTATACTTGTGTGGAGATCTCTGTAGTGCAAGATTATTTTTCCTGCCTGTGAACAATTAGAACGTTAAAGTTGGATTCTGTTTGGTTGTTCCAATAAGCGATGTCACTATCAATTTTGACATCAGAAATATGAATGAAAGTAAGAGACAAAAAGTAAGAGAGAAGCAGACACATTACACACCTGTAATCCAAGAAAAGCCATGAGGATAGAGTTGATGCTGCCGAGAACCCCTTCTGGATCATATGGCATACGAGATGCATAAATCACCTTCATTAAAAATGGAAACAGATTTTTGTAAATATGCTAAAGTTTACCGTTAACCTGTGATGTTAGCATGGTTGGGGTTAGCACTTGTGCATGGGCCTCTTAGAGAGGAACCCGATATGCAAAAGCTCAACATCTCAAGTTATGAAGAGACTAAATGGGACCACTCTTGGTATGTTTGGGTTGTTTTCCAGGGTCACTAACCCGGGACGAGGGAGTCTGGTAGATGTGGCTTTCACCAAGAAGCCATCGGTCAATGAAACCAGCCGCGCCACCGGTGCAGTTAGCATAAAGGCCCATGTCCCCAATCCCACCAGGACCCAGATAGCCTCTGTTCAGGAGAGTCGGGAGAAGTCGAGTGTTATCATTGTAGAATAAAGGGAATCGAGAGCAAAGTGAAGGATTCGAAACAAACACAAAAATAAAAGGATGGAATTTTTTTTCAATTCTCATACAACTCTTAATTCTGCTTTTTTACATTTTTTAAATTTTAATTATTGTTAAATGTGAAAATACATGTAGAAATCTTAAACCTGTACCTGAACCTGAGACTGAATCAAAAGTGCAGTGATGGACACTACACATCACTTTGTTGCTTGTTGAGCATTTCTCTTTTTACATGGAGACAAAAAAAGACGGACAAACATGCCCCGATTTACTCACGTTGGGCAATCTGGTACAGGAAGTAGGAAAGTGAGGCACAGCCAGATGATTTCTAAGAGAAGCACACACAGCCAGGCTGGCCAGTACAGCACGATGTCAAGGCCAGGGGACCACCAAGCATCCTGGAGAACATAGACACTCCTCAATCAAACACTTCTGTTCTCCTTCAAAATGTACTTATCATAGATAGGCACATAAAAGACCATATCCACAACATCAGAAATTTTATTTTAGTTACCAATTTAGAAAGTTAAAGAATGAGGGTAAAAATGGAGCTTGTGCGATTGCGAGAGTCTAAGGACAGAGGGTGTCGTATGCTGTACAGTCTGTAAAGCACACCGAGACAAATGTGTCATTTGTGATATTGGGCTCTATAAATAAATTTGATTTGATTTGAATTTGATTTGGAGCTGTTGGCTGACCGTTGTAAGGATGTCCACACGACCTCTTGCCACCAACAGATCCAGGCAGGATACAGCCAAGTATGACCAGGCCAGGCGCTGCAACACACCAGGAATCCGCACGTTGTTCCAAGATACTGTGGAGTAGATGAGGATTGAGTGAGAGCACACAAGCAAGCAAAGAAAGGAAGAAAAGTATCAAAAAACACGGTATTTATCCTTTAAAAAGGTTTACAGTCAACATCAAAGACTAGAGTTTGTACTCACATGGTCCCTGGCAGTAGTTTGGGTTGATAATGAAGACACCGATGAGGAATAGCTGCAGGCTCCTCCACAGAACTTTCCTCAAAAGTGAGCAGCGGGTCAAGCCCGCGCGGAGCATGGAGTTGATTGACAGGGCGATGGAGGTCCCCATTATAAACACAAACCTGTTGCAGGAGGGAAACACAGAGTGTGAGAAAATGAGACACAAAGAGGAGGAAGGTGACATAAGGTTCAAGGTCAAATTGAGCTTACCAGGGGAAGACAAGATCTGCAACAGTGAGGCCTGTAAGAAGACACATGGAAAACACAGGTTTGAAAATTAACTACAATTCCAAGGAAAATGACAAAGATATGTGAATAATGTGTGATATGGTTAAAAATGAACTGGGTGGGGCTCACCATTCCAGCTTTCATGTCGAAAGAACCAGTATCGGCCTCCTCCGTAGTTCACAAACACCATGAGGACTAAGGAGATGCTAACATGAAATAGAGAAAATGCAACAGGCATTGAGATCATACCAAACAAGAGAAGCGACGCTACATGGACATATTTGTTTCAAATGATGCATCGAAGTTAAAATATCACAAAACAACAGCTAAATGGTTCACTTTAGGGAGTAAAATATTATACTTTATCAGTAGAGGCTCATTAATGAGTCACAATTCCAGTGTCAGCGGCTAAAATGTCACTGAGACATGAGTCAATGCATTGAGAATCACATGATGCGACAGATCATTAATATCTTTCTTTGAGGAAGCTGAGCTGCTTGTTGAAGGGGGGGGGGGGGGGGGGGGGGGGGGGCGCTTACCCTCGAAATGTGTCCAGAGATCGCAGCCTCTGGCTGGGGCTGGGTGGTGGAGGGAGGATGTTGTCAGCGACTAGTGACACGGTCCTGTCAGGGGAGCCCAGTTCCTGAATGATAAAAGTTAGTCATCAACACTGTTCCATTGGAAGCATACACACTCTCTCACTCACACACACACACACACACACACACACACACACACACACACACACACACACACACACACACACACACACACACACACACACACACACACACACACACACACACACACACACACACACACACACACACACACACACACACACACACACACAAATCATCTTTAATACAGTTCCCTTGAAGATTTGACCAATATAGTTTTTGAAAAACATTTCGAGACACATGCAGCCTGTAACGGCAACTATCCAATATCTCTGGTTAGAACGAGTGTAAGCCCCTGAAAGCCGAGTGTTATAGTTATAGTTATAGTACCATCTTGGTTAAATAAGGTTCAACAGTTTGTGGTTGGAAAAATATCCTAAATCTGAGGAAGAGCCTGGAGCTGGAAATATTACACAGCAGCTTTAAAATCCTTTCAAAACGGGAGTTATTTGGTGAGCGGATCTTTCTGTTCTTACTCTGGAAAAATATCCTCTACACAAACAACTCACAGAGTTGATGAGCCTCTCTGTCTCCATGGTGCCGCTTATTCGGAAGAGGATATTCTTCACCACATCAAGCCTGGACAAAAAGCAACCAACCGGTTTAGGAGTAATTCTATAATACACAAGCTCACAGTTCACACTTAAGACACAAGAACACAGCAGCAGGGGTTCTCTGTACTTGGCAGTAATCTTAGCGAGAGAGTGCTTATGCCACAGCATTGCGACAAATATCCTAACAAAATGATTTAAATAATAATTTATTGCACCATATTTGCATTTATTATATATATATATTATTATATATATATATATATATATATATATATATATATATATATATATATATATATATATATATATATATATATATATATATATATATATATATATATATATATATATATATAATTAATATATATTTATATGTACACATGACTCATTACAGCTCTACTGAGGAATCTACTGAATAAATAGAGAAGAACTAAACAATACATTTATATTACCCTAATAATGTTGTTACCAATGGCAGACGCCAAGGCCAGTCCAGCAAAGATAAGAAAAGCTACCAAGATCGCTGCGTAGAGAGAAAGTGGGACACGATTTAAATGTGACATGTTTTTTTTTTTTTTATACAGTCTGAATAAAAGCATTAAAACACTTGACACGTCATACAAGCGTATGAATGTGCGAGTCTCACGTATGTAGCTGTTGACCGGGTCTGCGTCAGTCACCACGGAGCAGTTGACCACTGAGGAGTTGTTCAGATTTTTCACCCACAGAGAGTAGTTCCCGTGCTCCCCGAAGTGGAATGGAACACTGAAATTAAAAAATGATACGCTATACCAGGCAGCAAACCAACCAGACAGATCGATATATGTATACATGCTCCATGGATCTTTATTTTATATATGTAGATTTTCATTCAACAATGAATTATACTCCATGTCCAATACATGTAAATGTTGTCTACTACGATGTTAAATGTTAAAGTCTGCTAAGATTATATTTTGAGCTTTATTGGACAGTACAGCCCAAGATAGACTGGAAAGGGAGGAGAGAGAGAAGGAAAGACGAGCAGCAAAGGGCCGAGGGTTGGATTCGAACCTGTGCCGCTGCGGTAAGGTCTTAGCCTTAGTACATGTACACGCAAAGTCTGCCTTTCGTAAAACTGTCCTTCCCTTATATACTGGATGGTTAGGCAACAGACATTGATGTACTGCAGCCTGTCAACTGTGAAGTGGAACTGTGAAGGATCGGTGTGGATCTCTGAAGACCCTCAAATGTTCTATTCATTTATTCATTCATAATTAGC
This sequence comes from Cottoperca gobio, assembly GCF_900634415.1. NCBI lineage: Eukaryota > Metazoa > Chordata > Actinopteri > Perciformes > Bovichtidae > Cottoperca > Cottoperca gobio. Next base: position 10,852,031 of record NC_041355.1, read on the forward strand.
CCAGCTGTATTATCATTAGCAAGATCATTTCTCTGAATCCAATTAAAATCCTATTAGATTTTCAATCGCACAAAAATATGTGTTACATATAACACTAAGAAATGTGATATGATATATTATATAAAACATATTTATGTTAGTTTAGTTAAATTAAAGTCTCATTTGAGGATTTACTCTAATAATAATAATAATAATAATAATAATAATAATAATAATAATAATAATAATAATACATACTATTTAATGGAGCCATGGCACTTAAGGTCACCTTACGTCACATACAATCAGTAATAATAACACATACAATAAACAACAAGCGCCGGTAAAAGAATAAATTAAACTTTAAGAGTTGGATTTCAAGGTAATATTTCCGAACATTTATATTGTATACGTTTTATTTTATTCTCAGTTCAGTTCTCGTGTAAGTGAAAAATGTTTTAATTCTTTAACTTACGTGCAGAGCTCCCGGTTGACAAGGATGCTGTTGAGCTGTAGTGTAATTTCATGCTGTGTGCTCACAACAAAGTTTGCTGAACTGGGCTGGCCAGGATTGGACCCTGCAGGTACCACTCCTAACTGCTGGTACAAACACTAACACAGAAGGAAGCAAGGCTCCAGATCAGAACACCATCATCATCTGAAACAAGTTATATAGCCACAGAATCAACTGCAGGGAAATATCTTGTGTGTGTGTTTACCTGATAGCATCGCTTTGACATCCAGGACACCACCACCTCAGTGTCCAGCTCATTGTTGACGGTCAGCACCGCCTCATCCATCCTCAGGACCATGTGGTGAATAGCTGGAGAAATAAATAGCAGTACACAATGTGTAAATTAGTCAAAATCAAATCAGTAAATCTATTTCCACATGCAGAAAAGATGCTACAGTTTACAGTGTAAATGACCACACCCAACTGAGAAGCCACTGGACACTGAACAGACATTATGATCATTGTTCACATAATCAGAAACCGATATTGCTATTGCACTGGCTAGAAACCAAGAGCATATGCGTCAAATAATCCCAGCTTTCCTGACTCCATGTTGATCAGCATATTGTACAAATCAGATAACTCATACGTTGCTTTTTAATGCCTTCGTCGATGCTACAGCTGTGCAATAGTTTTCTACTCACCTCAAACCTATGGTTCACTGCTATCGCTATGGACAAGAATCCTATTACATTACACAGTGTATGGTAGCTAAACTAGATGCGTGTCCAGAGTGGGGGTAAAACAGGCCAATCTAACTGCAAACTAGAGCCAATGATTGTATGTTGCTGCCGGAAAGAGAAAAGCATGTGAGAGGGGTGAAGTTACGACTGCAGAGCCCTGTAGTCACATGCTGGATTAATTTAGAGGGATGTTTAAACGACTGGAGCTAATTATTGGACTGTAAACTGTGTTGCTTTGAGTTGTTGCCGTTTTGCGTTAATCTACAATTAGACCCGAGCTAACCGATTTTATTAATAGTCAAATACGTAAACAACATATCTATCGTAGTTGATGAAATCCATCGTTCAGGCAATTTACACACATAGAGGGGTGAAATTGAGGTAAAATTATGCTGGACAAAAGTAATTATTTTAGCTAACCTAGCTACGAAGCATTATCCTGCTTTTCACTTCAACAGTCTTGGATACTTACAGGTGACGTTAGATATGTCAGCTTTCAGTGGTACCACGCAAACGGCTACAACCAAAGCCAGGGCAGCAAGGGAAAACACATATTTCTCTGGTTGTGTCATGTCTTTCTGGCTTGCCTGTGTCTCCCCTAAAACTGAAGATTCTTTTAAAGTTTCCTTTTGGTCGAAGCAGATGCCACTTCCGACTCTTCCGTGTTTTGACATTGTAGTGGAAGCGACGAGGGTCAAAGTACATTGTCAAGGCTAACGTTTGTCGCCCTCGATGGGCCACTAACGTTACATACCTAAGGCTCATCTATGTACTGCCACCATAACAGGCTGACCTGTGAGTGATGTTCGTGCATGTATTAGAAATTGAGAGTTTATTTTGACTGAGGGACTTGCCTACATAAGATCTCAGGAACTTGTTTTATGTATGGAGCGCTGAGGCTATACGTCGTGCCACACTGTCCGTTGCTATGGTAACTGTACATTATTTCAACCCATACATCATTTAACACTAGTATGCATCTTTGTCTTCCTGATCATTTTAGGGACTATGAAAGTTTTTCAAATGAGACTCTTCCAAATTCCCAATTTAACCAGATAATCGGGTTAGATTCATCAGAGCCATAATTGTATTATGTCGATGAACGCATGCGCATGCGCATACGCCGTGACAGCAAGGCCTCTAAATCGATAGTCGAGTGAATCAACGGCGCCTCCCAAATATCACAATGGCAGATAAACAGAATGCTCAGAAAAGGTAATAATAATGTCAGCAGATTATTGATGTTCAACCGCTAAGATACACGTTAACAATAAACAAAATGATGACTAAATAGTCACAATAAAGTAACCATGTACCTAGTTTTGACAGCTAGCGAATTGGCTTGTTAGCAACGTTAGCTAACATGTAATCTTTTTCTCTCATGTCTTCGGTCACTCTTTTACTTTTTAGCAGTGTCAAAATAGCCGCAGGAGCCGTAGTTTGTGTTGAAAGTGAAATTCGAGGAGATGTCACCATAGGTAAGATGTTTTGCTTTGGTTCACTTCCAAGTAACGTTAGTCACTGCTGACTTGGCATGTGTTTACGTCAACTCGTACTCTCAACTCATTCTACAAGTTCATGTTAACCTAACCTTACTTACTTTTTTAACTTGTATGTGTTTCCTCAGGCCCCAGGACAGTAGTCCACCCAAAAGCACGTATCATTGCAGAGGCAGGGCCCATCGTGATTGGAGAAGGCAATTTAATCGAGGAGCAAGCTCTGATAATTAATGGGTAATCAAGATTCATTGTACTTTAATGTGTAACATGTACTGCATATCACTGTTCAGCATTCACGATGTGTAATCTTTGCATATAGGCTATCCCGGTCTTGAATTTATCCTTATCTGCATTATTATAATTACAAGCGTGTTTGTTGTACCCTACAGTTACCCAGAAAACATCACACCAGAGTCTGAGGTGGAACCAAAGACGATGACCATTGGCATGAACAATGTATTTGAAGTTGGCTGTGGTATCCTTGTGACTTGCCTGATCAGTCTTGTTCTACATGTTAAATGAATTCATATTGTAACCATTTCAAGAATCATAACCTTTCCTTAACTGACAACCTACAGTATCACAAGCCCTGAAAATTGGGGACAACAACGTGATTGAATCCAAAGGTGGGATGTTTGCCTTTCAGTGTTCATGTGGAAGCAAGCCACATCTGCAGAGTAGCATGGAACATTCAGATAAATTAAGTCACTCACTGTATCAAATATCCTCTATTTTGTTGTCTAGCTGACGTCGGTAGGAATGTGATCCTGACCAGTGGCTGTATCATTGGAGCTTTCTGCCAGGTTAACACCTGTGAAGTCATACCTGAGAACACGGTCATCTACGGCTCTGGATGTATGAGGCGGGTTCAGACGGAGAGACCACAGGTACCACAGCATTCCATTACATTGTGTGTTTACAGGTGGACCATTAAAACATAGGTTTTATAGTTGAGACTGTCAGAGAGGTGTTGATTGAACAGATTGGTAAGCTTGTTGAGCAATACACCAATACTTTTTCCAAAAAAAGACATAATAGCAGATTAAGTGCAATAACATTAACACGGCAGGTTCTTATGACACGTTTCACATAACTGCATACATCTGCATGCACGGATGAACAGTGAGATATCGTGGTTTCAGTTGTGCAAGATTCTCAAACATGGCCAATGTCTGCGTTTGAAAGCATTGTGAAAAACATCACTTATTAGTCCTCAACTTATTAACATGTTGGTTTTGTCGTCATTACAGCCCCAGACTCTTCAGCTCGACTTTCTGATGAAGATTTTGCCAAACTACCACCATTTGAAGAAAACTGTTAAAGCTGGTCACAATGCTAGCTAAGAATTAAAAACAATTGGATTGTAAACTGCTATCAAACTCATATTTAAATATATCTTTCTGGCAGGAAGCATGAATGTATATAGTTATATAATATGTACCTAGCTTCATCAGTACTTTTTCTCACTTACTGATATATTTTCTAATCTAACCCTAACAGCTGATTAAGCATTTAATCTTTATCTTGCTGTGCTGATGTATCCTTTTCTATGATTAATTAAATAACCTAAAAAAATGCTGCTGTGTGCTTCAAACGTTTATGATCAGTGTTTACCAGTAATGTCAGTGTATTTTCAGTGTATATCCACATTTAGAAAAAAAGGAGGAAAATACATACAATTAATAAAAAATGGCAGCCAACTGATCTAATAAAGGTCATCACTGCAGCGCGTGTAAATCAAGCAACGAGGCGGTATCCAGTAACAGTGTATTTATTAAAATAAGTTCAAAAAAGTATTTTAAACCACAATGCTGCAAAGTGAAAGAATGTAAATGCTTTGGAAAGCCACAAGAAGTAATGTCCAAGATGTTTCATGATTGAGACCTCAATGTGACGCACTGCACAACACAAGCCTGTCCCGCTGTTCCTATAAAAAAAAGGATGGAAGGTTGCCCTCTGAAGAAGACTGCTGCCCTTTTTAAAATAAAAGCTTCCTCACACACCTCATTGCAATATACTAAATAAAATGAAGAAAATAGTATTCAACCTCCTTTACATCTCAACAGTAAGGTTGCAGTGAAATCTCTTCCCCCCCCTTAAGGATGGTGGTTTTGTAAGGGCATCCCGTGTCCTTAAATGGTCGTACTCTTTTCCTCCAGTGTCCTCCAGTTATCACTGATTAAAAAAAAAAAAGAACAAGGATTCCACAACAGTTTCTATTCACTCCTTGGAGTACAAGACCACAGAGGAGTGGAAAAGAAGCCCGTTTTGATGACACAGCCATGAAAAAGTCTTTGTATTGTAGTGTGACCAGGGTCTTCGTCTCCAGCCATTTTGAATTTACAGGTTCTACATCACTCCTCTGAGGACTGGAAGCAGCGAGGGGACATGATCTCACTTCTTAACAGGAACACCTTCTGAGTAGTCCTCCAGAACACCTGCCAGATGGTTGTTGTGGGTCTTGAAGTGTCTCTTCCTCCCACCTTGCTTCTTCCTCGTTTGAACTGGTAACTGCAGAAAGCACAGAAACACGATCAGCAGTGATTCAAACTTATTGACTTTTAAATGTTGTTGTTTTTTTAAAAAGGGACATAAATTCGGAAGTTGTGGAAGTTAAAATAAAATAACAGGTGGGAGACCAGGTGACACTGACCACTTTCTTTGGTCCTGTTTCTTGCATGGAGGAGATGCCTTGTTTCTTCAGGTACTCATCAATCTTCTCTTCATCCATGGAGTCAACTGGAACACTCCTCCACAACTTCTGGAATTCTACAATTGAACAAGTTTTTGAGCCAAAAAAAAAAAGTAGAAATGCTGACCAGCCGTTTATACAGAGATATCAAATTGACAAAAAATATTTTACAACGATATGAAAGAGAAGGGCGAAACTCAAATCTGTGTTCGAGGCTTAAGAGCCAAAGTGTGACGTTTTGTATTTTTATACGACGACAAACTAAAATAATTTTACTTAAAACCTCCAAATCAGAGTCGGTAACAGACAGAAATACAGCACAGAGAGAGAGAGCCAGAGACAGAGAGAGAGAGACCACAGTTGACTGACAGCAGACTCTCACCTTCGTCCACCACAAACTGACAGTGTTTGTCATTGTAGAACAGGATCTTCTTTTTATCTGGTTTTGTCACAAAGATGATCTGATCCCCCAAAATCTGCAAACACATGACAGCTCACGTTTCAGCGGATCCTGATTGTTCAGTCTCCACAGTGTTCACTCATCGCACGAGACACAAATGTCCCCTTCCATTATTCAACATAATGTCCGGTGTACATTAGGTGGCAGTACATGTGTTGTGCGTTACCTTGATGGCCTTGGCTGAGTTGGGCAGTCCCTCCTCCACGTCATCCAGCAGCACTCCTCCCAGACCCAGCTGGTCGTGTTTGTCCAGCAGCCTCAGTAAGGCTTTCTTGTCTTTAAGGTTGTACTTGGGCTTGAAGCCGTACGTGCCATCCCTGACGTCAATTTTCGGGTTGTTGACCAAGGCCTGAGATTGTCAGAGAGTGAAGGAGCAGACGTCGGGTTTTAAGCCTCTAGTTACAGAGTGGACCAGCTGGGAGACGTGTAAATGTATTTACATTTTGTGTACCTTTAATCTCTTTAAATATATAAAGGATGATTAATTCTATTTAACATCTTTCGGAAAGGGGAACACATTTCGATCACAGTAACTCCCAATTTCTTATTGAATGTTGTATGATTTGTGTCATCAGCTGCTACTTCCCTTTGCAACATATATATGTGTGGTCGTGGCTCTCGTCAGCCTGCAGACGACTTTGAGGGGGAAATAAGTGTTGTGGGGATTTCAGTTGTACAACAGGTTGGTGAAATGGTGTAGGAAGAGGACATGTGTACGCCTGATGATAAACACACCTCAGTCATGAGCCACTGTTTCTGTTTCATGCTGATGTCCAGAAGTTTTGTCTCATCCAGAATCTCTTCCAGGGTCAGGCAGTGTGTGTCCCCATTCTGATGTCTTGTCTGAGAGTTAAGGACAGAAAAGCACACATGCACAGGCAAGAAAGAGTTTATTTGGCAAGTAATTCTTAGCCCCCACCTTTGACAGGTATGTTACATGTTTTTATTTTTAAACTGCGTGTTCAACAGATGGCACTGAAAATGCACACATTAAAAAGAAAGTGTCAACTTGAGTGCGAGTTCTGCAGCGAGAGATGAGTCAGACAGGCGACTGTGACGGAGCCTGATAAACAAGCTGTTAACGTACCAAAAGAAAGACTGGGGACCAAATGTTACACAGCGGACACAACAAGTCAAGCTTTTAAAGCGCTTTGACGGAGATGACGACAAGCTTAAAATCTAGCAGTTAAGTGGATGCTGTTGCTAGAGAATGTTCCCGTTTGTCTCTGAAGGGTTACGTACCTTCATGTAATTGACTATCTTGGCTAGGCAGCCAAACTTGTACCCGGAGCTCGTCTTGATGTTAATGTTGCCATTACTGGACTCTGCGGAGGAAAAGAGAAAGAACAGTGAAGGCTGACACCAGTGGACGATATCAGAAGCAACTGATGTGTCAAAACCATCAAAAGACAAACAATTACATCTATGAGGCCATACATGTTTAATCTTATTATTATCACACACACACACACACACACACACACACACACACACACACACACACACACACACACACACACACACACACACACACACACACACACACACACACACACACACACACACACACACACACACACACACACACACACACACACACACACACACACACACACACTATTGCCAGCCTTATCCTTTAATGTAACAAAAGTATTCTAAAAATACTGAAGGAGTACTATAGGAGAGTAATCTGATAACAATGAGTTGAAGTCTGGCCAGCTGGTCCTATTCTCTGTTGGAGCCCAACAATGTTGCTCCCCCGTCGAGGCCGTCTGAGGTCTGAACTCAGGACTCGCCAATCAGAGCTGTAAACAGACACCGATTCATGAATGATTCATGGTGTGGGCGGGAGCTTCTGTTGCAGTGAGCTGCACTGTGGGCAGGACGCTGAAATTGTGACAGGCCGCTTAACGAATGGTGCAGAGGCAGGGCTAAAAGGAAAGAGCCAATGACGGAGAGAGCAGCCCGTGCCGTTCGGCTGAGACGTGAAGAGCTGCAAGGAGTGGCGGAGGGAGCGGGTGAGTGCACGAGCGGCGGCTGATAGTGCGTGAGAGTGCTGGGGGAGGAAAAACGGGTGGAGGAGTGAACACTGAGGAGGGAGAGTGGAAGACCGAGCGATAGGTGGAGCACCAAAAGACACGAGAGTGCATCTGTTGACTTGCATCTTCTAAAGACTGAGCCACAAACACAGGTGAGTCTGCATATTTTTCAGAAAGGCATCCTCAGAACAATGTGTGCGTGTTTGGCATCAACAGATCATAACAATCCACAGTATGAATTAAAGCTACAGGCTCTTCTTGCTCTCACTGTGTAGCTATGACTATAAGGGGTTTTTGTTTGGTGTGTAATCCAGCATTCACAGGGCAAAAAGCATACATTTTTAAATGCGGCAAGTCTACGTAGGAAGCCAATTCCTTCTATATTAGAGAAATCTAAAACAGCAAATCGCCATATCTAAAACAACTATGTATGGAACATTGTAATTCACAGTATAACACCTAAACTGACAGCTTTGGGTGGTACTTGTAATATTTAGGCCAAGACTAGAGTAAGCACGCAATGGATTAAATAAACATGGCTCTGTCTGCACTCTTCCCGCTAGAATACCAAACATCTCAAACTGTGCGTTTCTATGTCTGTATGTGTTTATGCATGACTCGGGGGGGAAACTGCAGCTCTCAAGACAAATCAATGAGGGACTGGCAGCTGTGAGGAGCCAGCCGGGGGCATTAAGAGTGCATAAGTGTGTGTGTGTGTGTGTGTGTGTGTGTGTGTGTGTGTGTGTGTGTGTGTGTGTGTGTGTGTGTGTGTGTGTGTGTGTGTGTATAGAGAGATATACATGATCTTACAATACCTTTAACAGCCTGGGGTGGGGCTCATTTTGGGTGAGAGATAATAGATGCTGTAGGGAGACAATATGTCATTGTGTATGTGACTGCTGGAAGAGGAGAGCACTATGGGGAGGAGAGCACTATGGGAGGGGGAGGGGGGCCGGGGAAGAGGGGGCAATACCAGGCGAGACAAATTAGGAATAAGAGGTTGTTGTCATAGCAATGAGTTTGAGGTGAAGTGGATACCATGAGATGGGTCTGCGATAAGACGATGATAAAACATGGCAGTGAAGTTCCATCAACTGATAAGAAAACACCACATTACACCGACCACATCCTGTACACTTTGTAATACAGATGTGCTTCAGTCCGCTTCCCTAAAACACAATTACCAACTCAGTTAATGTAGTTAAGCGTGTGTGTGTGTGTGTGTGTGTGTGTGTGTGTGTGACCCCTTCATAGGCATTACTTCCCTGCCTTACCTAGCCCATATCACCACCCTATGTGTAAGTTCCGTGGCACTTAGGTTATTTCCTGAGTTGAACGTCTCGTGAGACGACAAAAACGGCCTCTATCATATTACACGGGGAAAAAAAACCAAGTTACCGTCACCCATTCATCTCAACTCAAGTCTGTACGTGCACTAAAATACAGTCACACATACAGGTCGTGCTCTAAGATGCCTCACACATCTTATCCTGCATATATGAAAAGTACACAGTAAGCCCAGTTGCAGTTATAAACATTGAGAAGAAAAAAAAAGACACTCAAAAAACAAAACAATGTAACCTTATGGGATTATCCTAAAGAAGTACTTATGCCTCCCTTACTCAAATCATTCCTGTGGTTCCCTCAAGTAATCTAGGTCAGCTTCCTCGGTCTTAGTATGCGATATAAAATGCCTGTGGATGTGTGTGCATATGTGCGTTAAGAGCATCTATGTGCACACATGTGAGTGTGTGTGGGCAGAGATACTGGGACGCTGTTCCCTTAGGATTTTAAAATAGTCTGCTTCGGCTGAAAAATTTAAAAAGGGATATCTGAAGAGACACACACACACACACACACACACACACATGGCCTGTGTGCATATTGCAAAACCTATTTTTAATGTCACTATTAAAGAAAGCAGTTTCCTTATTTTCAACATGTCAGGTGTTGTGGCCGAAGAGTTGCAAACCAAGCGAAGACGCCGCATCTCCCCGTGCAGCCGTCCTTTTCCACCAGGCTTTTTAAAGTCTATTTCTGTTGCGAGCAGATGGCCTCAATAGGGTTTATGCTCTGTTGCAACACAACCTTTTGCTCCAACAACACATTGTCTTCTCATTTAACTAACAATTATTTCTCTAGTGAGTCTGTGTCCTTGTCAAATAGAACAGTAGCTGTGTAAAAGAGAACATTTAATTCAGGAACGAGATCTGTAGCCATTGCTTTTAGACATTCTTCTACCATCATTCTCTCACCATGGAAACAAGTATTTTACAACCATCGTTGTATAATTTGGTCTCCCTACTGCTGTCGCCGCCTGGCAGCCAAACCCATAACCAAACACCGTCTCAGACATTAACAATCTGTCTTTCTCCCCGTTTGTGTTGCTTCGAACCAGAAACCATGGCCAACATCACTACCGCTATACACTCAAGTAACCTCCCATGGCACCCAGAGGCGGCCCCTCTCTCCCGTGTCTCCTTGCAAGTCCAGGAGGTCTACCCTTTCCACGATGGCTGGAACGTGGCCTGCTTCGTCATTCCTCCTGCTCTTCATCCTCACCGTCGTGTCTCTGGCTGCATTGGCCGTGCTCTACGAGCTACTGGACTGTGGGTGCTGTGCCAAAGGGAAGACACATCAGCAGCTACAGGAGGAGGGGCCGGGAAGCTGCGGCAAGCTCATGACCAGCATTTGCAAGGAGTCGGAATCCCGCACCGAGGTGGTATAGGGGCAGTAAAGGACGAAGATGAGGAAGATAAGGAATTTCGGGCTTTCAGTTCTGAACTGGGCAATAACACAACGTTGACCCACGAGGCCCTGAGAAGAGAACTTCCGAGTGCCCAACAGTGGTTTCGATTGCTCACAGTTAAGAGGAGGCAGAGGGGAGGGACAAGATGAGGTGAAATAGGAAGTTTGTCACCGATTCTGTGACAATTAGATAATTAGCTTTTTATTTAGGAGGAAATCTTTACACATCTACATTCACAACTACTTAACACACGCGGCAGACACTGAAAGCCATATTTTACACAAGAAACACTACCAGAGGAACGACTGAGCACACGAGTAGTCGAATTATAGTGCGGCCATGTTAACATAAAACACTAGTAACGCCCAACATCAGCTGGTTTAAAACACAAGTATCCTTCCGGCCCGTGAGTACTGCACTTAAAAGTATAAGCCGGCTGTAAATGGAAACGAGCTTCTATGAGATATGGTAAAATGCTGTCCAAATCTAAAGACTTCAATATCATCGTTTCCCCAACAGGATCTGCAGAACACATAAATGATCAAGCTTAGTTGGACACAATCGTTTGAATAAAGCCTGTGTGTCTCTGTTCTTTAGTGAATCGTACGCCAGTGTTGTCAACATGTTTAGCATTGCAACGTTATCTCATGACAAGTGACACTTGGTTGCTGCACAGTGATGTCATTTACCATGTCATCTTGAGCACAATGTATGATTTCATAGGCCTTACCACAAAATGCCTAATAAATTGAAACTGAATTATGTACCTGCCTTTTTGTCCGGCTCTAATTAACTCTTAAAATGCATACCTCGGGTCTTTAGCGACCTGAGACGATATCACTGATTGTATTCATTGTATCCCATTAAACTCTCAACTCTCAGGCGTTCCTGAAACATTCTTGCGTGACGATGTTCTGGTGTCAAAATGTCTAAAAAAGGATTCAGTTTTTATTTAGCATTTGTTTTTCTCTATAAAGTTCTTTAGGGTCTCTGGAGACCTGGCGTATGTTAAGTGTTACATTTTGTATTCACAGGATGCAAGTGATGGCGGGTAATATTTGGCCTCTTGATGGCGCTGTTGTCTCACTGTTAACTATGAATAAATACAGACACGACGCTGGAAAAGGTTTCCTGACTCAGCACCTGAGTGTCAGGTACGGTGCAGAGCAGCTTTTCCTTTGATATTGAAGGGTTTTGATGACCGTAGCCCTAGAGATGAATATGTACCTGAGGCTACTGATGACTAACACTTTCAGACCATTTAAAAAGCAGAAATGGGAGGCATGAGAACGTCAAAGGCAGCTCAGACGATGTGAGCTCTGACCTGCACGGTCATGATTGAAGTAGTAATCCAAGGGGAAGTTAGGACTGATGAGGGCTCCCTATAGCTGCTTCAGCTGCCTCTAACGTACTGCTATACACATGCAAGTAGTTTTCCTGGACAAACTTCCAACTTGGGAAACCAGAAGACCTCACAAGCTTCATACTTCCCTGGAACACCTTAACCTTCAGCTGTTGTGGTCATGCTGGAGAAAAAAGGAAAGGAGGTGCCACCAACGTGCTCTAAAAGCATTTGGTATTTTTCAGAAACAGAACATCGGAAGAGCTCCCACAGAAACTCTGAGATGCCACATGTAATCTCACTTTTAATTCACACTTGACTGGAAAACAAAAGTGGAGATGTGCCCGCAGTTTGCAGCGGGATGACTAAATTGGGTTTAGCAGGTGCCAGTCTATGAGAAGTTACAGTAAGCCTAAAATAAAACAATATAAAAAGATAAAATATACATCCAACCAAAACAGTTGTCGATTTGTAATATACAATTATATTTCTCAAGCTGTTCTCTAATCTGATCATTTAGATGCAGGGGAGAGAGAGAGAGACCTATGCAGAATTTAGAAGGTCCGAAAGGATGAAATCGACAATAGAGACGTATTTGAGGACTCCGATTTCGAATAGAACATAACAAAAGTCTTGTACAAGGGTTCTTATGCGTTACCTTGCTGTTAATATCACAACCATAAAGACCGGTACAGTCTTGTAACAACATTAAAAGACACTCTGCATCGGCTCTAAAACTGTTGGTTGGTGCATCTCTGCTGATTCACACAAGCACAGTGATGGACACCAGAATCATGCGTTACAATGATGTTTGTATGTCAGCAGCACTATGGCTTCCATCCCGATACAACTCACTTACAACACCAGGAAGAAACCATTCACTTTAGGATTGGGGTTTTTCACTTACCAGTGCTGTGTTTGGACCCAGAGGAGCCCTCTTTGTCAACTTTGGGCTTCTTCCTCTTGTGTGAGTCAGTATGTCTCTTCTCTACAGCTGGGGTGGACAGAGCTCTTTTCTTGAACAGCTCCCTCTCCCTCAGTAGAGCTGGATCCATCCTGGCTGACAGGGCACAATATATATCGAAAACAGCTTTTAATTAAAAAGAATATGAAGCCAGTGATCCATCAGAAATAATTGTCTCTCTCTGAACAGAGCCTCGTCTTCAGACATTTTATGTAAACCAGATACTTTTTAGTGGAGTACTTGGATGCTGGAGTACCTGTCACGTTGGTTTCAGTGTGTCAGTTGGTAATTTGATTTGTGACACTTATTTCAGAATATATATGCACAATCTCAGCACAAAATCAACTTAAAATAATCTACAAGAAAGGACCCATTGACAATGAGTGAACCTAGGCCTTTTAGGGACCTACGGGTCAGGAGCTCCAGAGCATTTGCATTTTGGATGTACAGCCTTAATTGAATCCGGTATGAAGTTCTCCATTGCTGAGCTACGTAACGTGACCACAGTTATCCCAGCAAACAACAGATTAAGCACGACGATGTAAATATTGCATGAACACTAAAGATTAGCAGTCTTGCATTAAGTTAAACTGGCATCCGAGAGGAATGACACCGAGGTAAGGCCCCCGCAATGTAACGCTGGGTTAACAGCTAAATATGCAAACGTAAACATTTAGCTAGTTCGTTCGCCAGTCAGGTAACGTAAACTAGTTGCTTTATTGTGATAAAGTGAACCCACAAAATACCCATGGCTAACGTTATCTACGTCATTAAACGTTGCTGACCAACGTTACTCGGGTTATCTGGATAACAGAGTAGGTAAGCACGAGTAACAACACAGTGTGACACTTGGTTTGTTGGTTAGCGTTAGCTTGCCGATTTGTTCAACGCTCTCTTTGTGAACATCACGTACCTGACAATTCGTTCCTGCTCTCAGAGAAAGAGACGGGTTAGTCCAGGAGGACTATCTAATGTTGGACAATATCGAACAGAAGGAAGTTCTTCCTTCAGCAATTCGTCCGCTTTAACTTCTTCTTGCAATGACAATATAAGTCAATGTTAGCTTAACCAACTTCATACACAAAACATCTCTTTTTTTTTCTTCTCATGCTTCACTTCCGTTTCTTGTTCGATTTGTCGGACATCGATAGCGAATCCTTGGACGACGTCAGCGCGTATGATAATTCACAATTCAACAGAAAAGGGACAACAAATGGTTTGTATGCCAATTGTATGACACAACGTTACAGTAGTAGTTAAAGAAAATCAATTATTGAAAACAAATTATTGGAAAATAGAGAAAATATATAATGACTTAAATCGTACCCATGGAATGTGAAGGAATACAAATATATAATAAAAGAGGAGGCAGATTTTGAAGGAGCTCAGTACAGTTTGATGGGTTGTTGGTTTATGTTTGATTATCACACCTCATGTCCATGAATTTGAAAGTTTCCACAAACACTGACAAATGTTGGCTAGCTCCAGTGAGTAAATGGCACAAGGGCGACACATGGTGGTTTGTGCGTGTTACTCGTTCACATACACATGTCTCTTTCGTTTTTCTCCATTCTGGACAGTTATTATACAGTAAGCTAAATCGTCTCTGGCTAAATTTCAACCCACCAAAAACAGGGCTGGCTGACTAAAAGTGGAGACAAATAGTTAAGGGCAAGTATGGAGAGGCTATCTATTCTGATTCTCAATTTGACAATAAACAGATACTGTATCTCTAAGCTTAACATGAATGCCTTTTTTCAGTGAAGGGAGATGAGAGAGAAAAACATGTTACGGATAGGAACAAGGTAGCAAAAACAAAAAGAAGAAACAAATTGTAGTGCTGCTACATTTATGACCATGTGTCATGCTGCCTGGTCAGTAATATTCCCTCCATGCCACAACAAACAACAAACCAAGTCCAAGTTTCAGGTGTATGTGTTGTTTCAACTGTTGAACATACAGTTAAAATAAAAGTACTTTTTATTATTTCTTTAGGACCAGAATACAAAGAAATGAAAGAAAACATAAAAGCATCAGGGACAAAAATTGATGAAACTGCTATAAAAGATCTGTGTTTGTTGAAGTTAAGTACAAACATGACATCTGAGAGATTGCAATGATGAAAGCCCTGGCATCCACTGTGTTAAATGCAATGCTGTGGCTTTGCAGTGTTCTTGAGATTCATGTGTGGTGGCTAACCCTACAGGAGTTTGGATGTTAGGCCCTATATAGCTCTCTTAAACCCATTGGTGTCCTCTGGCATCCTTTCAAATAAAGATTACACTTCCTTAAGAATTTGACTATTGCTATGTGCCTGAAGTGCAATTTTAGCCACGGCTGAGGCTATAATCTATTCTGCAAATTAGTCAATAAATATGATTCAGCCTTACTTGTCACAACTAACTGCATTTAAAGATGTGCCATATGGGAGGCTTGAGCCGATGAATTTTTTAAAAAGGTCATCATTTCCACACTACAGAGTTATTGTACTGTTGTTATGAAACTGAGTACATAAATTCATCCAACTGAAGCTGGGAAGGCAACCCCACTACGGGGTAATCAAGTGAGAGAAGACGTGAGATAAAGCCGCAGAATGTCACCAAAGCAAATGGAGAGCTCAGCATCCAGGAGCAGCAGAGCGTGGAACATGAGATACAGTCGAGCTGGACCAAAGCGTTCAGCTGAAACTGTAAAATGAGAATAGAGGGCATTTTTCCAGAATTAGTTCTCAAGTCCTGCACATGCATAAGCTTTCACACTTAGATTAATTGGCAAGGGGTTTAACATAAAAGATGCTGCCTCATGTTATTCAAGCATTGTGCAGCGACTTGTTTCAACGTGAAAGCTCCTTTTAGATATTAACATGAAGAAGCACTTCACAGCTTTCTTTTTTTGGTGGGATTGGTTTTTATTCGTGAATTAAAATGCTTTGTGAGGTGAAGTGCATCAAACCTTTGTTCCATAGTATTTCCAAGTCGGTGGGATGTCACATTAAAGCCCATGAAAACTTGGATTAAAATCTATTAATCTACTAAGTATTTCTCTATGGCGATACTAATTCCTCAGATTTCAGTTTATCAGGAAGAAGCCTAAGAACCAGTTCCCAACCACATAACAAAACATTTAATACTTTAAAAAAAGGCATTTTATTATAACTAGAGAGGCCTTTTATTAAATTATTATAATAATAACCAAATGCCTCTTCATTAATAAGGAAGTGTGTATAAAGGGGGGTTTCAATTGAAATAACAAATAAAAAAAGGTGTTAGGCAATTATAAACTCTTGCATGAATAGCACTAAAAATCTGCCCTGATGCAGGTAACTTATAGAAAGGAGTTCTTTAAAATTCACTCAAGCTAAGTTTCAGAACTCTCAGAATCCCCCTCAATCAGAAAAGTTAAGACAGGAAAGAAGTCTCAAGAGTTTCTAGCTGACAAGATCTCCTGTGGTGAGGTTTGCATTAAGTTGAGGAAGGATCCAAATTCCCTGGGTGTGCAGTTCTCCACCTCTCTTGAGCCCTAAAGAAAGAGCCTTGTCACACCCTGATTGGCCAAGAGGGGAAATGCACCAAGCTGCTGTCAATTCTTAATTTAGAGCCAGTGCCCACAACTCTGCACAAGAGGTGATCTGAGTAACCCTAATAATCAACTCAGGGGGAGTTGTGATATTCAGCTATAATGAATTGGGAAAAAGGGAAATTGCAACCAAAGTACCAAATAATGAAGGACTGCCACATCTCTCAACATTGTATTGAGTGTAAGACTCAAAAACTCAGCTAATCTGCTTTACCTATGTGGGTGTGGTATGATCAGAATTGCCAGTAACCAAACAATCCACCAGATTCAACCCAACCAGATTCTGATTAAAATGGTTAAATGATTAAAATGACAAGATTCTGATTGGTACAGGGGAAGTATGTGACTTCAAACCACAGAGAAAACAAAAAACTAAACATCCACGACTGTTGTAACCTCAGCAGAACATGGTGTGTTCACGAAGGACCTCATTGCTAAAAGTGCATAAAAGTATCTTATTGAGGAAAGGTCTTTTCATGGCCTTTTTAGAGAAACCTTTACAACATATATATTCAATACAATCAGTGTGGAAATAGTGTGACTGCCCTCAAAAAAAGGAGAAAACTTAACAATTTCACAGTTTTGTAGTAAAACATCCACCACACACACATATTCCTACATGGTCACTGTATTGTTGTTTTTACTACCCACAGGGAAAATTCCCAAAATTGAAACTGAGTTTGCTTTTCTTTTTCTAACTGTATGCTGCCTGGTTATCCCTCATGTATTTTATACGAGCACGTTAGCATTTAAAGCAAGCAGTGCGCAACAGCTATCTGATTACTTCTGATGAGTATTGTATTCTCAGTTTTAAAAAGCCGTGCCAGAGTTTTTTATTCACTGCACAAAACACTGTAGCACATAAAATGTATTAATAGCTACTTCATAGGGACATGAACATGTGCATAGGAGTGTGTGTGCATATATGTGCACATTAATTCTAGTCTAGACTCATCTTGAATCCTCCATCTGTTTGTGCCTTAATATCAAAAGCCTGAAAGCCTTTGTGTGTGTGTGTGTGTGTGTGTGTGTGTGTGTGTGTGTGTGTGTGTGTGTGTGTGTGTGTGTGTGTGTGTGTGTGTGTGTGTCATATTATTACAAAAATGTATGCTCAGTCCTCGTACAACAAATATTGCAGAAAACTCTTTAGCAGGTACAGAGAAGGATATTAAAACGGACATCAGTTCATCCAACCTTCAGATGCTCATGCGGATCATAGAACAAATTAGCATCTCCAAAACTCCTAATTAATGATTCAGCAGGCCAGTCAAAGAAGTGAGCCCACATGAATGATTTAATATGTGCTAACCTAATTTAGGGCCTAATCCATAATGAATGAATTACACTGTTTAGTCATAGCAGAGAGAGAATGGAAGAGCGAAGGAGAAGATTTACACATCAGAGAATAGCGAGACTTGTAAAGTGACAAACATAAATTATTTTGCTTCGAATGGCTCAACCTCACCATTACTTCAACTGCTGTCACTTTCGAGCCGCAACAATCTGGGCGAGTCGAGGTATAACCATGGCCAATTAGACCGATGCTGTCACAATGGAGTGAACTGAACTGAATTAGATTCATTTCAGGAGTCACGGTGTTCTCTAACCTGCAAAGGTTTAGTGTGTTGTTGTGTTTCACAGCTACAATTGTGAGAGACAGTCATTTAT
Organism: Cottoperca gobio; assembly: GCF_900634415.1. Taxonomy (NCBI): domain Eukaryota; kingdom Metazoa; phylum Chordata; class Actinopteri; order Perciformes; family Bovichtidae; genus Cottoperca; species Cottoperca gobio. Next base: position 10,870,196 of record NC_041355.1, read on the forward strand.
TAGCAGGTCTCTATGTGAGAGAAATGAGGGAGTTTGTGTATCATGTAATACAGTAAGGAAGAGAGAGTCAGCACTGTAATCTAGAGGTGAGGAGTAATATCAAAAGGAAGAGACAAGTGGAATTCTGGAGCTGCAGCCAAGCAGTGCAAATCCCTGTGAAGGAGAAAATCTCAAAGTGACAGCTTTCAATTACAACAGTATGAGAAAGCGTGTGTGTGCGTGCGTGCGTGCGTGCGTGTGTGCGTGCATGCGTGCGTGCATGTGTGTGTGATCCTTCAATACCTTTAACAGCCTGGCTGGGGTGTGTGTGTGTATGTGTGTACTACCTGTCAGCACTTCTGGGCTTCACTGACAGGTCGATGTCACAGCTTCTGAATTGAAAGTATCTCATGTATACACAAGAAAGTCCACACACACTCACACACACACACACACACACACACACACACACGCACACACACGCACACACACACACACACACACACACACACAGACTTTTTCTCCTTTCTTTTCTTCTGCTTTCTCTCTGTCTTGTTCTCACATTTGTCTGTGTTGTATTCTCAGGTGTCTGGGTCGAAATGCTGTTGGACCTAAAACCAAAGAAAGAAGAGGCAGGAGGTACTGCACACGGGAACTCAGTGTACTGCTGTGTGTTGTGTGTAGGTGTATACAAGCTGTGCCTGTGAGTGTTTGAGAGTCTGTCATGGATATAGATTGTGTTTTACAGTCTTTAGGGGAAGCAAAGGCCACGGGTGAACAAGTATGAGCTAGACTATGACATATTCATGTATTTGTTAGTTTATTTACACTTAAGATAAATATTGTTAAGCAGGGAAAATAAATGCAACAGATGTATATAGGGCTTCTGTCTAATTTGCAGCATCTCCATTTCCTGGTTCCAAGTTACATACAATACACTATGTGGCCAAAGGTTATGGACATCTGAACAAATGATGTGGACAGTCTGCAAGGATTTGCTGCCATTCAGCTGCAAAAGCTTTAGTGAAGTCAGACAGTGATGTTGGGCGAGAACGTCTGGCTCACAGTTTGTGTTCCACTTCATCTTTAAGGTGCCGTATGGTGTTGAGGTCAGGCACTTCTGAAATCCATGTAGAACGCTTTAGAATTGTAGACTCTGAGTCCGTGGTACCAGACAGGAGAAATATGGAATGTATAATAAAATCTGCCATGGTGGCAGGTGACTTGACATTTTTACCTACCACAGCCAACATTTACCCTGTATTAGGCAGGTGGCAGGTGCTAAGTTAGTTCCCTGGCCCCAGACCAACATTTCACAAAGGTGTGTGCCCCTTTTTGTTACAATTTGTGTGATGAGTATGTCAATGAAACAGTAATTCAAGGTTATTTATATTTAACATTGGTATTAAAGTAAATTGAAGTTGCTATGTATTTATTTTGGGAACACATTTTTAGAATTTAATTATTAAAATTTTAGAATATTCATGCATAATAATGTTTTGTGGTTATTCAGGCCTGTTTTACAGTGGTGTCTTTTACCTTTGAGAAAAGTGCAACTTCAGTTTTCTGGTAATGAGATCATTTTTTGTGAGGAGTGATTTTGGAAACAAACTTTTCCATTTGCAGTGACCACAAGGTGGCAGTAGAACAGCATTATTTTCTGCTGCAGCAACGCGAGTGACTCATCGAACTAGAGGAGCTGCAGCCTCTCAGACAGACGGAGAAGATAAAAACAGCCAAACCTGCTGTATTGACCCCAGTCTCGAAGCTGTAGTTCATCTGCTAACCTCTCTGAATGAAAAACACACCATGGCTGCAGAAGCATCCAGATTTCCTTGTTAAATATGAATACAGAATTCCTGGAACAAAGCATCTCTAATAGAGGAGACGTAGAGGACTGACATGCTGTCACGCTCTAAATCAGGCCAGCAGTCTGTGGCTTTGTTCAGACACTTTCCTAGTGTGCCCTTTCTTCAAACCTTGCATCAAAAAAATCAATGATCTGATTTTGACTGACTGGTGAGAAGTGTCTTGGTCAAGTCAGGCAATCCTTTGCTAAATCTGACAATTTAAAAGACGGAAGAGATGCCTCTTATGGATTTTGAACAAGTTCTCTTGCTGTGAGGTGGCTGGTGAGGCATCGTTATGTAAGACAGCACAGACACTCAAGGATGGGGCAGAGTTTGGTTGCTGAGGCAGTTTTTCAACTACGCTGTACTTTGTAACAGATATAATGTCCCAGAATGAGTCCCACAGGCTTGTGATTGTGAGATGACGACAGGCATAAATGCATTATTCTGCTGTTTATGTAACCGGAGAAGAGGGATTTTCATGAATATACAGTAAGGGTTAAAGGTTCTCCCTCCCTTTTCCACTGTTTTCCTCAGAACTGACACGGATACACAAACACGCACAGACACACATTCATCTATTACTATACTTGTGAGGACCTTCAATAACTATATTCATTCCCTAATGTCAGCCTACATCAGTAAATGCTAAACAATAACTCTCAACCTATCCAATGCGTGTGCACATACATCTGTGTGTGCTGCTAGCAGATGCATGTGTGTAAGTGTGCTGTGTGGTTGTGTGGGTGGCACCCTGAGCGCAACAGGACAGCCAGGTGAGACGAGTGTGTGCTGTCCAAAACCTGCAGGGGCAAACTAATCCTGGTTCCTGATGTTAATCTGAGTATTGAGCTTCTGTATGGGGGGCTCATGCTGACACCTGATGGTGTGGAGGTCAAAGCTGTATGTGTATGTGTGTGAGTGATGCTCCTCTTGCCCTTTCCAAATGTCACAGAAGGGCCAACTCCTGAGGAGCGGGCCCATAATGTGGGCCCACACATGATGTGTGTGTCATGATAATCTCCACTATTAAACCCTTCAAACGCATCATTTCCACTGATGTTTGTGTGTGTGTGTGTGTGTGTGTGTGTGTGTGTGTGTGTGTGTGTGTGTGTGTGTGTGTGTGTGTGTGTGGACAAAAAAGTGTGCTCACTTGTTTGTGTGCACAGTCTGTTTGCGTGATACTTTTTCTATCATTCTCTTATTACATATTGAATAACTTCCGTCCACAGTACACTGCAGATCACAAACAAAGTCTTCAAATAACATCTGCTTGCTACAAAATTTCAAAATGGATTTGAATTTTTGAATAATTGGTTGACACATGTAAAAAAAAAAAACATTTTAGAATTTAACATGAACAATCCACAAGCTTGGCAGTTTCATGAATCCCCGTTTATGTATTCACTCATATGTATTCCTTATTCATGTGACTAATGTGGTGAAAACAGAAACGACTGCTACGCCGTGCTGGATCCAGGCTAGCATTGTCCGCCTACAGTCTGTCACCAGTCAGTCCAAATCTATTCCTTACGGCATGAAAAACAATTAGCAGAGCCACAGTGCTTGCTTGAGAATTGCTGACCATCATTGCCAAAGAGAAACAGAAAACGTATGTGTCAAGCATTGCTTTATGATGCTAATGTTTGTTTGTTTTCATTGGGACTTTTCATAATTTTTGGCATCTGGGAGTGTGCAAAACATAAGACAATGAACAACTGCAAACAGGCAATATTTGATATGTTCCTTCTCTGCTCCTTTCACTGCTCGTGCCTCATTTTCAATTTATTCTCTTGCTTTTCTTTGGTTGGTTTCTACATTTGAGAGAACGTTGTTTGTAGGGCAGTGGGATATCAGGAAAATATGCGATAATGTCGCGGTAATGATATTTGCCATAAATAAACAGATAATAAAGTGTACTCAGATCTGCCTTTCTGCTGCTTCTTAGTATACCACTTAAATACAACCACTTGCTTGTTGAATAAAAAAAAATGAAAGGAAATAATTATTTTATTGATCAAATTGAACGTTGAACAGAGCACAAAAGGCACAAATAAAAGAACAGATTGTTATTTGTAAAGTGCAGTTTTCTACTTATACCCTCTTTCAACAAAAAAAAAAAATAACCCTGAGTATCTTTACTCGGATCTTGAGGAGCTGCAGTGTTTGTTCATGGTCAAGCTGAAACCTACACTGTACATTTACAACCTCTTAACAACACAACTGCTAATTTCTCTGCTCCGATTGACAACACCTGTCTGCTCTGAGCACATCCACACATTCCGAGCACCCAGGTAATATCGCTGGCTTTTGCTTTGTGTTTCACTTTAACCCTTTCACAGTCTGTATTCAGTTGATGAAAGTTAATTGGAAGATGTTAGAAAAACAAGATGGTAACTGCCAAAATGTCAAACTTGTTTGTTTGTTTGTTCGTGTTTTCACGGTGACCAAAATCCACTTCTTATATACAGTCAATGGTCACAAACACTGATTAAGCTATCCAGAATTCCAGGTATATTACAAGATTGGTTTTACCCTTTAGCATCCACTCTAAAGTATTACGTTTTAACTCTATTAAAAATAGAGTAAGCTGTAATTTGAAAAAACATTATGAAAAGCTATTCAAATGCATCCAATGCTTTTGTATTTCATTAGTACAACCTGATAAAAAAAAAGTGTATATTTACAGCTTTTAGAGTCTATCTCCCCGGGGGACTGGGAGTGGTGGTGCAACCGATGGTAGGGGGTCGCACAAATAAAGCCAAAGGGCAGTTTAGAAAACCGTTTCTATGACAATCATAACACGGCGGGTTGTCTTACTCATAGGCATAACCCATAATGATGGTGTTTGAATTCGGCAAAATACTGTCATTATTATAGCAACAAAACTTCAAACACAGTGCAACTGCCACATTAGAGGCTCCATAACTTTTAGGTTCACCAAAGGATAGAATAACTTCACAGTCATGTTGTTACATCATTAAAGGCACTAATGGTGTTAAAGCAAAACAACTTTAAAGAAATGCTGTTCACATCTTGCTTGTGATTCTTCAAGTTACACAATGGTTAAAGGATACGTTTGATTCTTATTGTCAACAGTAAAGCCGTGAAAAGAGAAAAAACAATATTTGAATTGATCCTACGCACAAATATTGCCTGTGTGGCCAAAACCTGAAGGCCCTGTCACACATCCGTATGGCAGAAACGTATCCTGGCGTATATGAAAATTTGTCAGAGTCCAAATACGTCCATCAGATCGGATCGGAAAAGTGAACGTATACAGATACGCATGTATAACCTATTGATAGCGCATCACTTACTAATACAAAATGTATCAGACAAATACGTTGATATAAGGTAAGGTAGTACATAAGTAGTATTCGTTAAGAGCACGCTGTGTTACGCTGGGGTTCGTTGTTGAACGCTGATGTTTTGAGCATGTTCAAACTTACCGGGCGTACCAAACGTGTGCTTCATAAGATATGCAGACGTTACACATAAGTTACTTTACGTTAGACATACGTGAATACGGAATACGTATGTGAATACTTACCTACGTAAATATAGTACATAAATACCTACGTGAATACAGTACGTGAATACTTACCTACGTAAATATAGTACGAAAATACCTACGTGAATACAGTACGTGAATACTTACCTACGTAAATACAGTACGTAAATACCTACGTGAATACAGTACGTGAATACTTACCTACGTAAATATAGTACGAAAATACCTACGTGAATACAGTACATGAATACTTACCTACATAAATATAGTACGTAAATACCTACGTGAATACAGTACGTGAATACTTACCTACGTAAATATAGTACGAAAATACCTACGTGAATACAGTACGTGAATACTTACCTACGTAAATATAGTACATAAATACCTACGTGAATACAGTACGTGAATACTTACCTATGTAAATATAGTACGTAAATAACTACGTGAATACAGTTCGTGAATACGGTAGAGGTACGTTAGATATAGGCTAGGTCGGCTGACGGTATATAGGGTCCCTTTGAGTAGCTCATCCTCACTTCTTCACAGCACGTCTTGAGCATCAGAGAGCATGGAGGATGCTGAGAGGCTGCGACAAGAGTACATTCTAGCCAATCTCCAACATCAGCATAATGTGAACCAAATGGCACTTTTCCAGCTGCGTTGGCCAGACGCTCTGATACGTTTTAAATAAGTAAGTGATACGCTATCAATAGGTTTGACATACGTATAATAATTTGTTATGTATACGCTACAACACCGCTGTGGAAAAGTTGGACGTATTTGGACTCTGACAAATCTTGAGCTACTTTTCATATATGCCGGCATGTTTCTGCCTTACAGAACTGTGTGACAGGGCCGTATGTCTGGCGTGTTCGTCGTATCGTCTGCGTCCTTCAAACGATCTCAACTTACCCTCAATTTATATCAATGAATAACCGATATTCGATATTCGTATACGCTAGCATACATTTCTGCCATACGGATATGTGTGACATGGCCTTGATACTGTATGTATACTAATTATCTGGGCCATGGACACCCATAGGCCTTTTTCACAGAAGACATGTTTACGTGTCACAGTAGGAAAAGCACAGGTGTAAAGAATTCAATTTAGCTGCTTCAGTTTCAGGGTCCTGGTTATTGCTGGTCGTTGTCGGCTTGTTATTAGAAACACTATTAAAAACATCTCAGTAAGCCATCTTCTTGCACTGAGTGACATATTACATCATTACAATGAACATGGGCACTGTAGTTTATTTTAATTCAATCTTACATACACCGACCAGGTGAAAGTCATGCCAAACAAACAAATATAATTGGGTGGTGGTCTAGTGGTACGGCTTCCAAGAAAATGTTGTTAACTAGGCAATACATCTTGTGTAGTGGGTACAGCATTATTAAAGATGTTATAGTTATGTTTAGGCAACAAAAGCACTTTAGTTAAGGTTATGGAAAAATCATGGTCTTGGTTTAATACAGAAAAAGTCCAAACAAAGCCGCTATGTTTCCCTAACCTTAGCCTAAACTTAACCACATACAGGACTCAGTAGTCTCTGGTGTCAAGATCGGAGCTTCGTACGCCCACTACCCAACCCGACCACCAACGTAATTGTTAAACCAATTTTGTGATATATATACACACAATCTTTAGGAGTCAGGGTGGTCAGTAGGAATGAGTGGCCTCGGAGATAAGTGCAGACAGTTCAGAGACGTCTGCAAGTATTGAGAGACTGACATTCACATTATTGTTTTTTTCCTCTTCAGTGAATTTCTATAGACAATAAGAAAAAATATATAGAGAACCACCCCGATGCTTTAAATGACTCACCAGTGAGGTATTTAATAAGCTGAGAATGGATGAGTCATCCATGGCATATCATACTTTATTATAAGTATTACTACAATAGGAGTACTGCTAATCATCTGTTAATAAAATGACAAAAATGGCACAGTTTCACTAAAGCCACTCGTATCCACTCATCTGTTTTATTTCTGGGCCGATTCACTCACTCATGTTTTTGTGAATTCCTCTTGTGTTCTAGGATAGATCATTGTGGCTTTCCTACTCGACCAACTTTACTAGATGTCGTGGGAACAGTGAGGGTAAGTCATTTGAGTGATTTAGTATGTGTTTGCGTGTGTATGCATGCATATCAGTTTGTGTGTGTGTGTGTGTGTGTGCGTGTGTGTGTGTGTGTGTGTGTGTGTGTATGTGTGTGTGTATGTGTGTATGTGTGTGTGTGTGTGTGTGTGTGTGTGTGTGTGTGTGTGTGTGTTGGCTTTATTGAGGAATTCCCATGCTATCAGTTGGCAAACATTACTTTCCCAGCCTCTCTCACAATCCTCTTTCCTTTTCATAACTGTTTCCCTACCAAAATGGAAAAACAATTGAGTAATGAATCTGATGCTTCACATATTTCCCCTCTTATCATCTCCGCTAATGAGTTAAACAGTGTAGCTTAATAGGCTGTTTAGGTTGGACATTATAGATCATTTGAAGGCCATTCTCTTAGAAAACAGAAACAATGATTCCTATTCTAACCAGTATCTCTCTGCTTGTTTAAATTACAACCAATAATTTATGAGGTTGCATTTTTACTGTACTAGCACAAACTGAGTATAAAATATATTAAAAGAAAATCATATTCCAGCCCATATCCTTGTTTGAAAAAACACTCCTGGGCAAATAGCATTTCAGCATACTGAAAGCCAATTTACGAACCCAAACCCAAGAATCATTACAATAACAGTTGCAGATCACAATTTGACAGTTAATAACAGTTATTAAAAGGCCTTAATTAATCTCCTGGATGTGGTAAATCAGTTTTGTTCTGCTATAAATGTTCAATCCTCTGCAACAGAGACCTCCTCAAGGGAAATGTTAAGCTTTAAATATCAGGAGAACTGAAAAACAAATACTGTTGCCAGACAGTGGTCTACATTATTTTTGTTTCTGGAGGTCTCATGCTTTTCATAGGCCTCTGTGTGTTTGTCTTGTCTATTGTCCCGTTGTTTGTTGTGTTGTTTGTGGGTTTTTAAAAATGTTTTTTGATTACTAAATAAAGTGTCATGCTTACTGTCCTTTTAAAGCTGCATTCATTTATTTTCTTGCAGCTGAACACGCTATAACACAGTCCCCCCTAAGTTGTTATGGCAAGTTTGCAACATTATGATTCATTTGGAGTCATGTTTCTGTCCACCTGATAAGTGTAAGTACAAAATTGCTTTGGCTGTTTTTGCACCAACGACTGAGAAAAGTATCTGTCTCTTTATCTTTAGCTAGATGCTCTTCTACAGTCACCAGAAAGTCATAAACCGATGAACAAATAAAATATTGACTTGATGATGGGGAAAAAGTTAAACAAACATAATGGCGGTAAATCCAATAGCTGTCGAGACATTTCACTCAAAATTAAAAACCTCACGGGGGCGCTAGAGGAAAAAGCTAAGGGGCCACCAAAGTCAGCAAAATTCATCGTCTGGAGACCATGAATTTGTTGAGATATTTCAGTCGGAACCAAAGTGGTGGACCAACTGACAGACCAAAATCGACACGCATGTGGCTGAAAATATTGATTGATTGAGTGCTGCTTTAAGTCATTTATATGCTGTGAGAATATTAATTACAACATGGGATGACCGCAATATTTAGATGACCCGGAGAATGGTAATCGGAAGAGGCATGCTGTTGCATAATTAAGACAATCATCTAAAGTTGGTGTTCTGGCCTCGGAGGCTGGATGTGGAGGATCAAGCTCTCTTCCATTTTGGGTGACAGTTAATAGTCATTATAAGTAGATGATTTCCTCTGTCCAGCAATCCTCCCTCCTCCCGCAGAGATGAAGGAGAGTTCATCTCCCTCTTTAGTAGAGCTTCCGCAGCACGTCGAGCACATGCAGCCGCAGATCCTTCAGAAGAAGCTGCAATAATTGCTCATTTACTGCTGTGTATATCAGTTCTGTATGTGTGTGCATGTATATATACAGTATATATGTGTTTGTGTAAGTGTGTTACCCTGCATCCACACACAAACACGGACACACACATGTGGTTACACACTTGAATAACAATCCAGCTAAATTCCAGCTATCAACAGGCACTTTGGCGTCAATGGATGAGAGTGCAGAGGGCATATGAAAGAGATAGAAAAGAGAAAGTTACATGAAAATACTTATGTGAGCATTTCTGTTCCTGTGATCTCTTCATTTCATAACTGTGTGTGAGCATTACACAATACTAAATGTTTATTTGCATAATTTGATACCAAATGATTTTCCTTTATGATCGATCAATAAATCAAGAAATCAGTGTTATGTTATAAAATGTGTTCAACTTATGTGTTTGTTAGGATCTCTTTAGCAAACAATGTTACTAAAATACACTTCTTTCTTTGACTCACACTTTTCTACTTTCTATCTCCTTTGGCAAAGTTAACACCACAAGTCTCTCTCTCTCTCTCTCTCTCTCTCTCTCTCTCTCTCTCTCTCTCTCTCTCTCTCTTTCTCTGTCTCTCTCTCTCTCTCTCTCTCTCTCTCTCTCTCTCTCTCTCTCTCTCTCTCTCTCTCTCTCTCTCTCTCTCTCTCTCTCTCTCTCTCTCCACCTCACTCTCCCTGGCTAAGCCGAGGTGTGTGTGCTGGGTGTGTGTGCTGTAGGCAGCAGTGATATTTCAGTTGTGGGTGTTATTAGTCTCTTTGGAGAACTCCACCTGTAAGTCACACCATTGTCAGGGAAAGAGGTGAAACCAACTGTCAGAACACGGGCAACAGGGGGATTTAGTAGCAGGAGCACATTAATGAAAAAACTATAGATAAGACACAGAGATAGAAATTAAAGGAACACGTCTCACATAATTATCATTTTTGTGCATTTGTACTAACAGTTTCGTGGGACTTCACAACTCTATTGCATGTCTGCAAAAGATAATAACCCAAAACATTACATTTATGCTTCAAAGCCTAACTAATGTGTCAGTAAATTGGCCACTGCCACCGAAACTAAAAGTTGTTTTCTCATTATATGAGCCGTATGGGTTCAAATGTTTTTTTCACCATGGCAATCGCCCCTCAAAATGTTTCTTATATCGGCTACAAATCTTTGTTTTGTTCTACTTTGTTGTTGACAGTGGCTGCTTACTCAAGAATGTCAGTTTAGCTGAATGTGATTGTGTATCACACAATGTATTTGTGTAGCAATGTGTTACATGTACTGTAAACAGAACATTTGCAACAAAATGGCATCTATGGAAAAAAAAACAGCAACAATGAAAAAACTTGCACTACTTCAGAAAACAACAACAACTTGTACCTCCTAACAGGACGTAACACCATGTCAGAGATATTTATGCAATAAACATGTATGTCATATATGTGAATGTGTCATTTGCATGGGATGGCTCAAACGATGAAAGAATATTTAGAAGTTGTTAAGATCAGTTTTGATCAGCAAGCCATGTGCAAGTGGTTATTGCTGATCTAATGGGTAACAATGGTTACATAATGTGACCCTAGTGTTATGGGCGTTATGAGTGATCAATTGTGGTCTAATGTTTGGCCACCTGTAGAAAAAATAATGAGTTGTACTTTATTTGTTGGTGTGTCACACTAACTTCACTTCTTTTAATTAAAGAGTGGATGAAATGGAAACTTTAAAGCACGAGGTATTAATTATAAGTAAAAGAAACTACAAAATGTAACATTTAAAAGCCTTTTTTAAATCCATGTAAAATTCATCAATTATTTATAATTTAAAGGCAGAATAATGAAGAGGAATTATTAATTGACACATGTAAAGATAGTTTCACTTTGTTTTTTTACTAATTGTTTTTTAATTCCACAATTCAAATGAAAATTTAATTAATCACTTAATAACTTGTTTCAATATATCAATTAATTAATCAATTATAATTAAACACTGAAAAGTCTATAATTATTTCAGTGGCACATTAAGCCTCTATACAAATTGCCCCAGAGGGGCATAAAAGATATATTGAATTGCACTGAATGGAATCAACCTTGGCTATCTGAAGCACTGATGTCTGCATGGTCAGCTTTAACAGCTGGAGACTACAGGTCTCTCACCGAATCACTGTCACAACATGTGGCAGCTGTTATCGAAGACAAAGGTGGTGCTGAACAGGATTTTCAGTTTTTTTCTGGTCACCGAGATAACAAGAGTCTTATAGTTGTTACTGCAAATCACCCTCAGCAGCTTCTTTCTATATCTCTTTTTAGACCTTTGCAGTATATGTACACCTTTTTCTTTGTGCCACTTTTAAAATAACCAGTGTAATCTGTCTGTACTCACTCGTCGTTTCAATGACAGTTTACAGTGTTTAATTAAAATGAATATAATTCATTTAATTTAATTAGCTATTTTACATGTTAATGCATAATATTATTGTTGTTAATATATGGTTCTTTCCTCATGTATCTTGAATTAAGGATCTACTGGCTTTCAAAATTATTTTTTAAAACTCTGTACTCACTCGTCGTTTCAATGACAGCTTACACTGTTTAATTAAAATGAATATAATTCATTTGATTTAATTAGCTATTTTACATGTTAATGCATAATGTTATTCTCGTTAATATATGGTTCTTTCCTCATGTATCTTGAATTGAGGATCAACTGGCTTTCAAAAATATTTTTTTAAACTTTTTAACACAAAGTGTTTCTCTGTAATGCTAGAACGGATGGGGGGGGGGATCGATTGTAATTGATTTATTGTAGCATCCTTAGTTTGTTAATCATATGTTAATTGTTGAGCAATAATGTGCATTCGTCAACTAGGTAAGCCAACAAAAGATCTGTGTGGGAGATGTAATGTAGCTTACTAAATACATAACACTTGTCCTGTGACTGCATGCATTGCTAAAGCAATTTCTGCACCCAGCTGAGCTGAACACAGCCTCTGTGCTTCAGACATATCAAATTCACACTTTCTGCCACCCAACCTCCACTCGCTCTCTCCTTCTAACTCCTGCTTTTTAATATCACTTTCACTTTCACTATCTTTACGAATCTTTTAACGCAACCATCTCTCTCACTCTCCCGCACACTCACACTCTCACTGTCTCATTTCCTCACACACCCAGCAATCTTTTCAGAATCACTTCCTTGATTCAAATCTTTGCCCTCCCCATTTATGAGCACTTTATTGAGAAGCGGGGAGGTGGCAAAAAAAACAGACATAATTGCCTCGGGTGGTAAGTTATTGGAAAATGGATGAATTGCTTTCTTCAGGGAAGAGCTGCGAGAGCGTCAGGAATAAAGAAGGCTCCTTAATAACACTGAAGGTCAGGTGCAGGGATGTTGGGGAGTGATTTCTTTATGCTGCAGCAGTATGGGGGATGAATAAACACACACATACTCTCTCCCTTTCTGCATATGCAATTTATCAGTGTGTGTTTTTGAGGGTGTGTGTGTGTGTGTGTGTGTGTGTGTGTGTGTGTGTGTGTGTGTGTGTGTATGTGTGTGTGTGTGTGTGTGTGTGTGTGTGTGTGTGTGTGTGTGTGTGTGTGTGTGTGTGTGTGTGTGTGTGTGTGTGTGTGTGTGTGAGGGCAGGGTATTGGGGCCACTGATATTGTCATTTTTTGCCAGCTGGTTTTGGCTGACTAAGGTTATGGCTCCTTTTCATAGGGTTATTCAAGTTCATCTCCATGGTTACAATCAGATATCAATAAGGATGAGGATGGGTATAGAAAACAAAAGAGTATTGCTGAGAGAGGCATACATAGTCAGCCTAATAACAGCATCAGTCTATTAAATTTGTTTTTGTCATATCTGTATATGTATTTTTGTCCCTTTGTGATATTTTCGATGTATCTTTTGCTAGTTATAAAACAAGTAAACCAGTGAACAAAATAAATGTTTTGTAACCAGACTGTAAAGCAGTTGTTTCCCCTATCCCATTGCCAGGATGTAATAGGTGTCCTAGTCTATTGCTTAGTAATAGGTTGACTTAATGCTACTATTGAATTGTTAAAACAATCATTAACGGTCAATGTGATGATGGTAAATGTACTTCAAAGAACATCGGGGAGCAAAGGACTAGCATTTAGCCTGCTAGCAAAATATAGAGAACGCATACATACTTGAGAAAAAGTTAGTTACAGATGCATCAAGCAGGGAAATATTTTCCTTGTTAAACAAACTCTTAATCTTTCCTTAAATTCTCTTTTTTTCTTAACAAGAGTACCATATATTTTTTTATAAAGTAATCTCGGTAGCAAAACATTTTTAATTAAGAGACAGAGAAGGTCAAGTTGTCTCTGAAATTACATGGGACCTTTGCCAAGAAATATATCTGATGCTGCATTAAGAGGTTTCCAGCCAAGATAAGTACAGCTAAAGCAAAAGACAAGTTGCTAATTGTTTTCTAACAGTTGTTAAGTGTTAGTGTTTGGAGTAGTTTGCACTGATGCACAGTGTACTTCAAACTAAATCTGATTTGATGTGCAGTAGTATGCTAGCTAACGTTAGCCTCAAGAGCTAGAAAGTTTACCATTGCTGGGCAACAAGGTGAGCTGCTCCGGCTTGTCTCTCTCATTGTTTATTGTGTTCCCGCTCCAAAAGTGCTGACGGCCCCGTTGAGTCTCTGGACAGTTCGGGAGGTTTAAGACTGAATCTGTAAACCCCTCACATTACCAGATAATCTGGGCCAAACATTGGTACTGACCAAACGTCCCAGACCAGATCTATCCTCAGATTTTCGGGAGGGGTGAATCGGGGATGAATTGGCCTGAAAACTCCTGTGGTCTGAGCCTGGTTTTACTCTCTAACGTCCTTGAAATATTTGTTTGAAGTGAACGCATTCTCTGTATTTAAACCAGACACACAAGAAAATGTATTATTCAGTGATATGTGTCTGAGCATAATAAATCACTTACTTCAATTACATTTCTATTCATCGCTTCTTCTTTACTTAGACTATCAAATTAGTCAATGCTGACAGATTGACACCTGATGAAAATAGATGTAAAGGAAACTATCTGCATATCCAACAGTCCAGGGACAGTCAGCACATTGCTGCCATTCTGTGGGTGGACTCCCTGAGACCACTCAGAAAGAAGTGCCGGGGAGTGCCAGGAGTAATCGTTGCCAGAAGTCCTAAGATACTTAAGATGTTTGTTGAATGCAACTTGAAGAAATCTTTAGCATTTTTTGCCTGCTACTGATATTGTTTTCTTTCATTGAGGTGCGTTCATCTTTCCCATTATGAGCTGTTGTAAATACTCTTCAATAAGGCATCAATAATTATAATTTAATACTATAACATGTATTATTCTGAAATGGGCTGTTGTGCAGAATGAGTCATTTTGCTTTTTGTACTTTAAGTACATTTTGATGCCAATACTTTTACTTAAATACAATTTTGAATACAGGACTTTTTACTTGAGTCTACTCTGTGGTATAACACTTTTACTTTAGTCAAAGATCTGAGTACTTCATCCACCTCTGATCAGCATTTTAAACCCCAAGGCCACCATGACGCCCAGACTGGCTTCAGCTTGTGTTTGATATTAAGTTCTAATAATGACACAATCTCCAATAATGCAATAAGGACAAAGAGCCAAGCCAAAGTCATTGTCCTTGATATATATTAAAACAGGTTTTGATTCAATTGAAATAACTTTTTCTGGAATTAAAAGAGCAATGTTCCGTGTTACTGAGAAAAAAAAGTAGTGCGATAATTACATTAATGTCCAACACTGCTTTGAGGTGTTGCCATTGCATTCCTGTCCAGCCGACGTAGCGCTGATTCAGACCTGTAATGAGTTAAGCTTGGGGACAAGTTGGGACGGTATGTTAGGAATATAACAACACGATAAAGTGAGGTAGACAAGTGTGTGTGTGTGTGTGTGAGATAGAGTGTCAGAGGATGGGATTTGTATGGACTGAAGCCTATCATAATTACAAGTCTTCCAGACAGCCCCGAAAACCACGAACGCTAAGCAACGCTTATATTGTGCGGTTCTAAGAGGTTGGCTTTTTTTTATCTGTATGCAAGCGACTCCTCGTGCCTTCTCTGCCTGATTCCCGAGGGACAGAAGACCTGACATTCGCACATAGAGAAATACAGCAACACCTCAGTGAGCAGCCATCTACACACAAATACAGGCATTCAACATGTCTGTACATGCACACACGCGCACACACATTTCCCAACAAAGTCTATATGAGTTTCTCAGTGGGAAACTGGGACAAACTGTTCTGGCAGGGTAAAACGTCTGTGTTCAGAGAGCAAATCGAACTGTTTGGCAGCCAATGAAGCGGATGGGCCGGCTAGCATGTGCGCTGGTGTGGCTACACACACGTACGTATTATGAAGTAGCAGACCACAGTGGCAGAAGTGAAATGGATGACACCTGGCTGTGGCAAGGTTCTCTCTGTGTTCATGTTTGTCCTATTACCCTGAGAAATGGAGGGAGAAGTGGTTCAATTTAGCATGACTTCTCAAGATCCGGAGGTACACAAAATCTGTGTCATGAAAGAATATTAGCTGAAGAAAAATGGTAACCCAATGTACGGAAGATGAGCCGGAAAAAGGTGAAGGTGAAAAAGCAATGAGAAGAGCTGAAAATAGGATGTTCAGGAATAACGAAGACAAGATATGAGAGCAGAAAGAAATAAAGGTAGATGGGAACAGTGAGGAGAGGAGAGGTGGAGGGAGAAAAAAAACAGGAAAAGAAAAGAGAAACACAGCAGAGCAAAATATTTCTTTTTTTGATCTAATTTTCTCCCACTTTCCTTCAATCTCTCTTTCCATTTCTCTCCCTCACTGCTGCTCTCATGGGAACCACGTTTTGAGTTGCTTGAGCTGTTTTGAGGTGCTGCAAGTGTTTACCAGTGTGTGTGTGTGTGTGTGTGTGTGTGTGTGTGTGTGTGTGTGTGTGTGTGTGTGTGTGTGTGTGTGTGGCGGTGCGTGCATGTATGTGGGAGGTGGTAAATTGAGCAGGTGTATCAGGAACAAAAGAGCAGGGAAGATCATGCCATGCTGTGTGTGTTTAAGCGCATTTGCGAGTGCATGTGACTGTTTGTGACTCTGTGTGTGTGTGTGTGTGTGTGTGTGTGTGTGTGTGTGTGTGTGTGTGTGTGACAGAGAGAAATAGAGAGTGTAATAAAACTGTCAACCTGGGGGATTTATCAGGGGAAACAACACGCTGTGAATCCCACTTAATGTGCAAGTGATTACACAAACTCATGCATGTAGACTCAAACATGCAAACACACGCAAGTGCTCAAACACAACACTGTATTATGTTAATTTTTTTTAATTCCAGTAGGCACTCAGTGATGCAAATATGCTTCTAGTTGTCTCTTGCTTTGAGGTGAAGAAGTGGCTCTTCTTAACAAACAGAAAGCACTTCAAAGCTTGGTTATTTTGTGAACATCAGCCTTTATAAACTGTCACTTTTGCTCCCTTGAACAAATAGGACATAAGACATCTTCCTTTGACATACTGTACAGGGGTAGACAAAGACTTAACATAATGACATATCAGCTTTAGTTTATTGTGCAGGACACAATGTGTGTGTAACAATATGCAAATCCTTTTTCAAATGCAATAACCTGCACGAGTGAGTCAACAATATTATTTGTCATATAATAAATTGAGCTCCAGGTAATAGCAGGAAAGAGCTCCATCTACTTGGGAAACAAAGAAGCCATTTTCACCAAAATGGTTTCAGACATATTAATACTTGCAGATGCAGAATTTCAAAATCTGATTTTATTTTGTTTTCTTGTATTCTTCCTTTTGATCCCTCTCTTTCTGAACTTTAATGAGGTGCAGCGTGGGCGCTGCTTCTCTTTCTTTCTCCGTCTCTTTTCCTGCCTCCCTCTACTCCCACTATTCCTCTTTCCACTTTTTATCAAACACTCCTCAGTCCCGTTAAATTGCCTCCACTTTCCACAGGGGGTACTCACAGAGGTAGATTTCTGAATGTTTTTGTTTCTTATTGAGTTGTAATGAGCTGCCTCCAAGGTCCAAGATGCAACATTTGTGACAACTGTCTGCGTTACAGGGTGGTATGTGGTGCGCTAGGGTGTAGCTGTTCAAACATACCGCGGTAAAAATGATCAACTTCTGTCTGTAAACAGAGAAATAATCTTTGAATAAACGTTTTCTGCACGTTAGAGGTGCCATATATTTGCTTTGGTTTGGGGGTTTAGTTGTTTGGTGTATGTTTCTTGGTGGGTTTTAACGGTAGGTTTTAGTTTTAAGCATTTAGGTTATTTTATATTTTATGTTTTATTTTTAATTAGTTTTTTTGTCTTTATGAAACTTAATAGTACATTTTTTTAGGGTTCTTAGTCGTGTAGGTTGTTGTAGGAAAGATTTATCACCTGCCTGTTTTTTTCATTAGTCACTTCACCTTGTGTGCTTGCTGCTTTTACAGTAACTCCACTGGGATTGGATCCATGTTCACCATGTTCTTCGGAGATTCTGGAGGCAGAACACACAAAACCAGAGAGGAAAAAAAAGAGCAGGCTAATGGAGAGCTCTGTAGACGATGTCCGTCTGTCTGTTAATACATTAACACAATTTGTAACATGCACAACTCTCTTTTCCCCCTGGCAGACCAGCTGAATAACACAAAGATTGTGTGGTGCAAGTCCTTTACACCACATTCAAGCAGCTTCTGGTTGCAGATTCAGACGAGGTCAAGACACAAGTCAGAGCACTGGACTGAGGTATCATGCTGAACGTAGAGTCCTGTAATAAGTTCATATTTTTGTTATAAAGTTGGAGAAATACAGACATTTTGCCTTTTGTTTTCTTTTAGATTACTATCCGACCACATGCACGCTTGAGTGCTTGAATAAAATAAATAGAAAAAAATTGTTTTCATTTGCATTTCTTTGTTTTCCCAGCTGTAATAAAAACATACCAAACTGTGACCCCAAAGCCATAGTATCAGACCATAAATTTTGTGTTGTATCCACGACAGACAGACAGACAGACAGACAGATATATATATATATATATATATATATATATATATATTAGGGCTGTCGAATTAACGCGTTAATTTCGATTAATTAATCACAGAAAAATAACGCGTTAAAAATATTAACGCAGATTAATCGCGCTCCTAGATGCCCCTGACTTTTGGTCCGACAGCACGGAGCTCTGACAGCACCAGTCCCCGGCGCCCGTCCCCCCGTCGCACGGAGCTCAGAAAGCACGGAGCTCTGACAGCCCCTCCCGTTGCACGGAGCTCTCACAGCAAATATTGTTGTATATATATATATATATATATATATATATATATATATATATAGACAGACAGATAGATAATGGTTAATAAAGTTACTGCTATAAGATAGTTATTGCACGGAGATCAACAGTGTCAGTGAAGGCAATGCATTCTTCATTAAACTTGCCGTCAGTGGGTGTGTTGGCGTATCTGTTTGTGTGTCTGAGTTGCACTGGTCACTGTGTAACAAAACTTTTTGTTGCTTAAGATTTAAAAAAGTGTCATATCAAGAGAAACATGTCATTATCGATGTAGGGTTCTCAGATGACAGATGGGATGTGGGAGAGAGTAAGTCAGCCTGTGCTGGTTCCTTTATGTATGCATGTTCTGTAGGCGTTCAGACTCTCTTACCTGCATCCCCCCCCCCCCCCCTCTCTCTCTCTCTCTCTCTCTCTCTCTCTCTCTCTCTCTCTCTCTCTCTCTCTGTATGTTCTATCATCCCTCCTTCTCTCTTTAACTATGCAGTAAATTTATGTTGTGTAGTACAGATTTCTCAGGTCAAGAGAGAGAGTGTTGTTCTACGTGGGCGTTTAAGAGGGATGAATAGAAAAGACAGGGCAAGAGAAAAGAGAGTGGTAGAGATACAGTGGCAGGAGGGATGGGGATGGATAGAGTGAGATGCAGAAAGTAAGAGATTTGTGCATAGGTTATTCCGAATTTTGTGTGTTTACATGTGTGCGCATGCACATGTGTGTCTTCTCTTTTTTGTGTGTGTATGCAACATTTTACACCTTTAAATTGAGATATTAACAGCAATAGGGATTAGCATTTATGTTTAATATCAATGCATTATATTTAAACACTATATCTAGAGAAGCTAGTAAAAGTGCAATATTTTCATGACCCCAAATCCTTTTCACATGATGTAAATTTGAGAAAAGCATAATTGTATTACAAACTCGTAGGATTAGTTGCTGAAGGCCTCGGGAACGGCGCTGGGCTCTGATGCGATTTTGGCCAGACTCTGTATTGCAGGATCATGAGTCGCAAACTGGCCCAAAAAGCCCTTTTTAACATACACATTACATAAGGAGCAGCTGCAAAATGGTGAATACTGCACATTTTCAGAGTGTCATTAACACCCCAAAATGAAGTCTAGAAGAGCAGTATTAGAAAAAATGATTTTATGCAATTAATGTATGGAGGAAGCCAGCAGGAAGTCAGCCAGTACAGCCAAGGAAGTCGCTGATGTGCGTGCTCTCAACTAGCTTGGCTGAAGAGGGACTCTGATGAACAAGCTGTATGCGCCCACATATGCATCGGGTGAGCAATTTACATGGTGGTGAATGTGACTCTATCTTGAAATGTGGTACTCGCACAAGGTATTTTGGCATTTCATTTGGAGGACTTATTATGTTTTTTTGGAGCCAGTGAATCAGAAGTAATCAATTTATAAAAATATAAACCCATCTCTGGTACTTCTGCTGAGAACGGCAGGTGGTAGTAGCGAATCTCAGTTTTTCCTTAGAGATTTTTAAATGCACCTGTCCCTGCTGGGCTCCGTATTGCCTGTAGGCGTGACTCTTTCAGGCCTGAGGTGTTGTTTTTGTGTCGGTGGACTCTCCTATTTAAAGTGAGATATAAAATGAATATGTGGGCAGACAACAGTGTCTGATGTTGGCACAAGTCTAATGCCTTATACCCACCTGGACTGTTAGCCTACTTATGCTATATGTGGCAAGAAAAACTTAGCAATGAGCTATAAGCTTTCTTTGATTGAGGTGGGTTAGGGTTAGGGTTAAGACTCAATTGAGACTTTTGGAATTTGAAAGTTCAAATGACTTTTGAGCAGGATATACACCTCATACAGTCCAAAACGTATATGTCTCATACTGTCCATAATCCAGGGACGTTACAGAGAGACCATTCCATGCAATTCCCCAAGAGAGTAAGACTGATTAAGTGGTCAGACCAGACCAGTTCTTTAAAAAAAATATTACTTCAGGCATGTGGCACCAGTAACAAGTCAAGCTTGCCAATTTCAGCTTGGCATGTCTTTGATAGAACGCTCATCCATCCAAGGTCATTCAATTTAAGTGGAAATAGCTAAATATGAAGTGGAGCATTTCAATATCAAGCGCTGAGGTCAGTGGAGCCACGCTACGGACAGGAAACAATGCCAGAAAGAAACAATGCAAGTAAAATGAGATAAAAGCTGAATGTATTTTTGGTAAAGTTATTTTTCAGATATGGAAAGACAGGAAGACTCAGCCAGCTGACAAGTGGCCAGATGGACACTGGAGTGTCAGTTTGGAGTGACACTCGCTTTGGCTTAAAGCGTCAGCCAAACTCATTGCGATTTCCAAACAGTGAATGGATTTTTTTGTTGTGTTTAAATTAATGCTAATCTTGAATTTTACAATTGCATTCGTCTTGTTGGCCAACATCAACAACTCCCTGCTCCTTCCTCCCTGGCCCCGAGCTTGTCCATTTTTGGTTGGGTCCCAAATCAATCTCTTTAGCTCCCATAGTCCACTTGTAATTGTCTATTCTGCCTGCCAGACATCAAGTGCAAAATGTACAAATGCAAAGAGGAAAGGATCACTTACAATCTGAAGAGTTTTGTTATTTACATATTTCTCACTGAAAAGCTACACCTGAGGCTTCTGTATCATTTTACAAGCGATATTTACTGATCACATGTTGTGCAACAGCCTTCCACTACACATCCAGTCTTTAAATACAGTAGAAGAGTCCAGTTAGTTATAATGAAATACACAAAGAAATTTATATTTTTAGCTGTCCTTGTTTTTGTGGGAGTTATTTTTTTAATGCGGTGACATGTTTTTGGATTTCAGGATGTTTTTTAATTTTTATTTATTATTCTTTTTAAAATGTTATGGATATTATTTGTGTGTCTTCATCTGATAATCCATAAATAAAATCAGTGTTCTTTATCAATAACATTTAAGTTACCTCATACCTTGTGACCATGTAAAGAAATAGTAAAAATAATAGTTTCCTACGTCCATTTCTACAGAGTCCGGGAGCTTCCTATGGTAATATTACTCGAGTGTCTTTTTATGTTTTCTAATGGCATGTTCCAATCTCTTTTTTTTGTCTGTGAATTCATTAGAAATAAAATGTGCAGTTTGGGAGCTCATGGGCGAAGAAGGGATAAAGAAGAAGAAGAGAGAGAGAGAACATGAGGGAGACAGAGTTTGATAAATCCAGGAGGAGGAGATCTAGGATTAAAAGAAGAGATGGGATAAAGGAGATGCCGTGGTATGTGTGGAGGGAAGATGAGAAAAGTGGACTGGAGACGGAAGGTTTTTTTCTGCACGTCTCCCCCCAGCAGTGAGCAGATGTTGGACCCACAGGCCTCCAGCAGCATGGAGCCCCTAAAGCTGTCACTGTAGCAAACACACCAAATACACATATACAGTACATTATCATACACATGCATGCTCTTATATGTGCACACACACACACCAAAGCAGTGAACCACTTCTATCCCACTGTATAACGAGGTCACTGAGTTGGTAGAATGCGCAGTGAGGTGATGAAAGCAGTGCCAGATACGTTGAACAGGTTCATTCATATGCAGTTGGTTGTGGTTAAAGATCCAACGGTTATTATTTTGTCTCTTTTTTAAAGAGTTTGTTCCCTTGCCTTCATAGGAGTGAATATGAATTATGATGAAACAAGGCTTAATGACATTCTGCATTAATTACAGAGCAAAATAAGTGCATGAGTTCCTAATGCAATCCATGAATTACTGTAAAACAATCAGTTTCCTATTAAATCCAATCCGAGGTGACACAATGAGGTTCTCATCCCTCTTGTTGATGATCCCATTTGTTTATGTCCTGTCTCATAATCAATCATTTATTGATGGTAAAATGCTACATGACGCTTTAATACAAGTGTTTTACTCATACAGCAAAAGCAGCAACTTACGCCTCTACCTTAATATCCAGAGAATGATGACAAAAGTTGACAGAAATGAACACACACACACAAACACGGCAAGCGTGAAGTAGATCGGTCCGAGGGTTGGCGAGATAATCGAAACACACATGCACGCACACACACATGCCAGCAGGGGCACTGGGTCGATGAACATGTGGCACAAGATGAGAGACCACAAGAGTGTATGATAAATATTTAAAGCTTAGCTTATCAGATCTGTAAGCCATCAATCAATCTTTAGATTCCATGGTGATGCTATGCGCTTGTGAGGCTATTTATGTGTGATGTGGGTTCATGTCAATGTGAGTTTTGATGTCTTTATGGAGTATACTACTGTATGTGTGAGAGCTGGCAGATTTGGCCTCCAGTTTCAATATAGAGACTTCAATTGTGACATATCTGTGAGGTCTTTGTGTCCTTATATTACCCAAGTGATCCTTGTGTGAAAAGGGACACGTTCTGTAATTGCAGATCTTCAAAGGAAGGTCAACGATGCCATCGAGTCAACAGGTCACACAGCTTGATCACTTTGCTGTATTGGCTGCTATTGTAAGCTGTTCCTTTAAGGCTATTGTCCACCTACACTATCTCATTACAGACACAAGCGGGTAAGGTGAATCCCATTCACAGAAGGAACGGAGGTCACACTTTGCTTCAGTGTGGTTGGTTTGTATTTAACGTTATTATCATCATCTGAATGTGTAGCCAGTTTCATTTGTATAGCCTATGTTTAGAGACTCAAGCCTGCAAGGTGTCCCACTCTGCTCTCCAAGAAGTCAAGAAAAAACCATTGCAGATGAGGGGATAAACATAAAAGAAATCCCCTCTTTGGACAGCAGCAGGAGAAATGGGTGAAACAGTACAATAAGACTAAGAGCCTACATGCTAGTGACTCTGTAAGGCTGTACTCAGGGACAGCATGATGATGTTTAGCAGCTATAATGTTTACCATGTTCGCTGTTGTACAGTAGTTCAGCATTTAAGCATGCTACAATTTGCTAATTAGCATTAAATTACAGCTGAGGCTGACGGGCATGTCATTAGTTTAGCATTCATTTGGTCATAAAATTAACTATTTCTCAAAATATATACTTTTTAACCTGATGATAGCGCTAGAGATGAACAGTGAGGATTACCAAAGTTATTAAAATTCATCCTGAGGGGGTCATGAATGTTTGTGCCAGATTTCACAACAACCCGTCCAGTACTGTCAAGATATTTCAGTCTGAACCAAAACTGTCAACCTGCTGGTGGGAGCTGGAGGGAAAGAGGGGGGATCACTGAAGTCATATGAATTTGTCATATGGGCCAAAGTTTATGACAATCCATCCAATAGTTATTGAGGCATTTTAACACCACCAGGCAATTAGAAAAACATTAACATAAAGTTGTGAGGGTGCATAGAAAGACAAGGAGACATCGCAGAAGCACCGTTTGAGTTCATCAATCCATAGGACGCAGATATCTATTGAACACATGAACAGGTCACAACTATGTGAAAGCACTGGTTTCTTTCTCATTGTTATTCAGCCCAATCTGTAGACGGATACAACAGGATGACTATTGGTATTCAGCCCAGCAGTCTGCTGCCCCTGAGCTGATGAGCTGAGACGGCTGTCTGTCTAGATGAGAGCTGGGATCCTTTGGGTTGGATTTGTTCTGATGACGATGCAATCCCCCCGACTGTCATCCTACGCCAGGCCCTATGATTGGATCAACAGACATGGATGAGGGACTGCCTGTGTGTGTATGTGTGTGTTGTGCGTGTGTGTGTGTCTCTATTCCGGTGTGCCTGGTTGAGTTTGTATGACCTGAAGTAAAAACTTTTGACCCTCGTGTTTTTCCTGCTGTTTCTTCTTCCTTTTTGATGTTTAACTGTTTTCTTACATTCTTCTGGTCTATTTTCCCAAAGGAAGGCTTCTTGGCTTGGGGTAGCAACAGAACAGAGTGAAATAGATTGACATATTTATATATCTATTTATTTATCAAAACGCACACATCTGAGCTGCATTATTTATTATACATTTGATTTTTAGCTTGTGGACAGGGTTTTTGTAGAATTTATTTGACACTTTAAGCCACAGAAACAGAAGATGAGTGAAAACTAGAGGGGGAGCGAGTAATGGGTAAATGACAAAACCAGACAATCACCTATTCCTGTTAAATCTAAAGTTTAATATAACTACTGTATTCGTCAATATAGAGATGAAGCAAGTTAATTAAAAGGGAATTTTTAATTCTTCATTATTTCAGTGGCTTAGCTCATGCTCGATAAAGGACTGGGTATTTTCTTATCAACAATAAATACATTTAAATACAGTTAATGTTGTGCATTTTTTCAAAGTCTCTGTGTACTTCCTGACTGTAAGCCTCTGTAAGCCTTAAATAATAAAGATAAAATCTTTATTGCATAAGTCGACAAAACTAATCTGCAAACCTTGAGGCCTGTTGCCGGAGCTTTTCATTTGAAATGTTCACCAATAATATTATCTTCTAAAGCGATTTCCCTTTTCTTTCACCATCCAGTCTTTCACAGCTTTTGTTCATCCGGCTTTCATCTATCCGCCAAGATGTTTGGAGGTGAACATTTTCAAAATTAAACTTTCAAGAAAACCAGTGTTAGGTGGACCTGGAGTTTAACAGAAGCTGTCTTCTTACAACATTGTTTTCCAATAAATCAACCCCTGCAGCCCGTCCTTGACAATCTCTTTTCAGTCAAACAGCTAAGAGATAAAAAAAGATAACTCATATTGTCCCTTGACATACGTCGGTAGCCTACCATTTGTACAAAGCGATCCTCAATCAAAGGTTGAGATGCCCTTGTAGATCTGAGGGTTAAGACTCTGCATGTGCGCGTATGTGTGTACGTGCAATGAGGGGTAATTGAGGCGCTTCATCCCTGAGTTTTGATAAGGGGACTAATGGTGCATGTGGTTGCCGTGGAAACCTTTGTTTGAACATAACAGCACAAGGATCTTCATGCCTCCACACAACACACACACACACACACACACTCTTCTCTGTCTCTCTCGTTGTCATATGAGAGCGTACTTCTTGCATCAGCGATTTGAAAAGAGGCAGGAGATACATAATGAAGAGTCCTTGAATGCTACAGCAAACAGACATCCTTTTAGCCCTTTTCCTGCCTTTGAGGGTTGAACATCTACCAACACATAGCCTTGTCAGGGTTTGAGTTGACCAAACAACAAAACAAGTAGCGATGGAGTTCATCAAAACACACAAAATATGGATGTAGTGACATACACAATAACCCACACACACACTTATCTTCCCAGGTGACCGCCATTCATGCTGAGAGCGTGTTGGTAAATTGTTAATATTGTGCGGTGCATTGCGGCTTATACATTTGAATGGTTCGTAAATTACATTTGAAATTTAGATGAGCCGTTTCAGTTAGCTGACAAATGTGTTGTCCTGTTCGCTGAAGGAGGGCTCGGGACATCTAGTTCCTACAGAGGCAATTCAGGAAGGACCAAGCAGCCAATCAAAATGCACACAACACTTCATTTTTGTATGCTGCACCCATGCAAAGGTTTGATAATCAGGGGCCCTTTTTGTGAGAAGTGTATTGTGTGTGTGTGTGTGTGTGTGTGTGTGTGTGTGTGTGTGTGTGTGTGTGCTCATGTGACTGTAATGTAAAGTTTTTTGAGCTGTAGAAATTAATTAACAGTCATTCAATCAGGCACATCCATTATAGCAGGTAATCATGCTAACAGATATATATAATCAAATTGAATGTTTGATGATGCTTCTGCAATTTCTTCTGTAAACTCCAACATTTGCACAGCCCCTTCTCACACATAATACCTATTGGTTATTGTCAATAGTTTACTGCACCAACCCGGCTCACACACTGACTCTATGCAAATATCTATGATCTATGCAAATCGTGCAGGTATGGAGATATGAGCCTGTAAATGTTTGCACCCAAAATTCAACCCACATACTTCACCAGCAGTGCATCGGAAGCCAAACACTTTGTTTTCAGGATTTTTGTGTAGGTGTTCAGTATTCTTGCATTCACTTTAGAGATTTATGTGAACTAACTATAGCTCCTGAAACCCAACTGGAGTTTGAGATTCTGAGCCATGGTGCTGCATATACTATATAAAAGAGATGAACAAGAGAAGAGATATCTCCTTACATTGGAAAAAAATAAACATACCAAAATGCTCCATCTAAACGTACTTTTCAAATATTTTCTGGGATGTTTTCAATCTAACTTAAAAGCATTTTTCTTCTGTAAAAAAGAAAATCTTGACAATGTGACCTTCCTGAAGCTTGCGCTTGAACCTTCAATCCTTACATCATATACACAACTTTATACAAAGTTGCGTTGTGCTGAAGAATGAACGAGGTTACGGGCCAACGAGAACAGCATCTGTTAAAGCAGAGAAAGACAAAAGAAATAAGTCTCACCGGTCAAATTTATCTCACAAGGTGTCTCTGTGAACCACGATGTACTGTAGCCATAGCAACTGGTGCCCAGCATCTCCTGAGGGGACTGTGAAAATAATCCATGATTCATATCCAAACAACAACAACAGCCTGAGAATCCAAATACACTGAGGTAAACTGCCACCCCCGGACAGTCAATCTGACAGCTGTGAAGAGGAGGGGCCAAGCAGAAAACAAATAAACAAAAACAATGACATTCATCCCCTGTTCGTTTCATCCAAACTGCATCACTTGTGATCATTGTTTTCGGTTTTCCTCTTGTGATTTCAGCCATGTGGACTCCAACTACTGCCAAACTGCATGATGGTAAGAAGTAATAACTGCCATGCCAGTGGGTTGGAATAAAGTAAGACTGGCAGCTTTGCTAGTGAGTCAGCTCCTATGGATACACACGAAGACTCAGAAGATTTTCAAATTCACTAGGAGAAATGGATAAATTAAGAGGATATGATGAGTTATCGTAGTCATAAGGTGCATTTTCATCCACCGCTTTTTATGCGTGATTTACATTTTAGGTTAAAAGATACCTCACCTGGTAAAAAGGTGTAGTGAGCCTGGGTTTGAATCCAACCTGCAGCCCTTTGCTGCATGTTGTCCCCTCTCTCCCTCTCTCTGCGACTTTCGTGTTTACCTTCATCTGTACTTTCAAATCTAAAAAATATCTGAATGGAAAAACCACAAAAAAAGTTTTACACTTGGCCGAGGTGGAAAAGTTGATGCAGTGATAAAAGCAAATGGAAACAAATAAATGATGCATGTAAAAAAAAAAGTTTTCTTATTGCACCACACAGCTCCAATGTAGCCTTCCTCATTATACATCAAACAAACAGAAATTCCATATTTCCCTCAAGTGTTCTGCATTTGTTTTTCACAGTTTGAGGTCCCGCTGACACTTTTTTGATTATGCCATCTTTATGTACACACTTATTGTAGCAATGTTTCCAACTGGACAAATACCTTGATGAACACCTATCGATCGTAGAACGATAATGGATGGAAAATGTGCTTCATTTGGATGGAAACCTGGCAATAGTCAGAGCTAATTGTACTACAACATTCAAAAAGCATAACTGTCAGGAAAAATTCCGATCCACATTTTCATCATCTTGTACAAAAAAAACACAAAATGCATATACAGCTGTTTCATTCCACTTTCAGGCTTGCTGCAGTGCACCTTTCAATATTTGCTCCAAAAAAAAAAACATTATCCAGAAAAAACAGCAGTCACAAAAAAAAACCCACCACATTCACTGCCAATGAAAACATAATAAGCAAGCCAGAACTACTTGTGAAACCGCATTTAGCATAGAGCTGAGAACACCGTTCTGAATCATAATAACCGAGATTGGGATCTCTTCATTACCAAAAGTCCTCGCACTCACTTTGCAATCCAGTCGGCTTTGCCACATTTTGCCTGCTCAAGTAAGCGGCAGCAATCAAGGCCCTGCCTGCTGGGCCCTCTATAAGGCAGCTGTGCCTCATTACCAATCAGAAGTAAAAGGCAGACAGGGCCCCTGGGAGACACCGGTTTGGACTGAGGTGCAACAGTATGTGGAGCTTAAGCGTAGAGGATGCACTTCCTCTCTCCTGTTTTCTCGTGTTTTTCTGTGGCTGCACGTCATTCACATCGTACTAGTTTCGCTTCTCTGTTGCTAGATAGCTTTGACTCTTCTCATTCTTTGCTTTCTATATTTCTACCTTTCTTTAATTACTTTTTTTTTTGCATTCTTTAGCTTTCTCTTCCCACCACTATTGTTGCCCTGAAAACCAAACAAATGTATCCGTCACAGTAAGAAGCTACTTCTGTCTGCTCTATTACAGATATGCACTATATCGCAGTTAGTTTAGAAAATACACTAAAACAAGGTGCAGACTCATATTGCGGCTTTACCTAATGTAATACATCATGCTGAACATGACGGGAACAGAGCCTGGGGTACACATTGAAGGCTCCTTTTGGTTATTTCAATACCTAGTCATTTAGAAATCACAAGCGGGCTAATTCTCCATCACATTTTAAATCACTTCCTAAAATAAATGATTATGAACATTTAATTACTCATGTCAAATGCTCTGACAGCCCTATTATTTATTTTCTTTGTTTATTCCCTTGCTTATGTATTTATATTTATATGCTGTTTAAGATATAGAGAGCGTCCATGCCTTAGATTGTTATTTACTGCTTCCAACGTGAGAGCTTATTGGACAAATGTTTTTTTGAGTATGTATTTTAAATGAATGCACATAAGCAACAACGATGGCAACAAACAAAACCGGTCAACGGGAAAGTTAAAGGAGTAATTCCGTGCACAAGTACTCCGTTGATCAAACACTGCAGACAGAGAGGTTTTAAAGAGTTTCAAATGAAGACAGTGAAAGATAAAGTAAAGTAAGGTTAGGAAACAAGGGGTTATCTCTGTAACAGTGTGAGGTGTTAGTTTGTGCTGTTTCTCTGCACCACAATAGGGAATAGGTGGACAGACACATATTTCCTTTTCTACTGCAAGACACAGAGCTTACTGGAATGAATCACGACAGTTACAATGAATTAAACTTTAGACCAGATCTAACATTTATGTCACCAGCTGCAATCCCTAATACAATTTAGTTATTCATGCAATTACCTATTATTGGTGTTTAAATCAGACTAATTATGTATAATTTAATTCAATTATACTGGTGTTAGAGATCAAGAGCAAGGTGATAAAAGCACATTAAATCCAGACACACTGGTTCCATTTAGCATCCAGTAGAAATG
This sequence comes from Cottoperca gobio, assembly GCF_900634415.1. NCBI lineage: Eukaryota > Metazoa > Chordata > Actinopteri > Perciformes > Bovichtidae > Cottoperca > Cottoperca gobio. The sequence goes on from NC_041355.1 coordinate 10,899,953, forward strand.
ATTGAGCTGCGAAAGGAAACTTTTGAAAATACTGTTGCAGATGGATATAACATTGAAAATACACCATGGTCATAAAGTCACAATATGCCTCCATTGTAACGTCTCTTAATGCTTGTAAAGTACTCAAATGTTAAACCAAATTACAATAATTCTCTAGAATATATACTGTATTTAATTAAAGTAAGAAACTGAAAAACAGAAAAAGCACATTTGCACTGGCTTTCCTCCTGTGTGACCACGATACATTATTAATTGAAAATGTTTCCTTATTCCAACCTTGGCTGTATTATATAGTTAGAATTATGTGTGATTTGCACATTCGGGACGATCTAATCAGTTCTTTGGCTAATGCAGCTCGATCTATTTTAAAGAAGAAAATTAATCCATTTCAGAAAGTAATTTGACATGGGGTCTGGCCTACTGTACTAGCTTCCCACAAAAACATACTAGCAATAACCCAGTCTATCTGTCATATACACTAGTGACTAGCCATCTCCCTCTCCTAGCCATCCCGGCGATAGTCTAAATGTCAGTGTTTTCCGGGCTCCTAATGTGTTCCTAAAATAGTATCTCCATTGCTGAGCCTCCGTGAAAAGCCACGCTCCAGAAAAGGCATAGTGAGTCTGACTCACAGCAGAGGCAGCAGAAACCCCATGCCATCCGAAAGCCAATTAAACATGCATGGGGGTGTATGCGACCTCAAAAAAAATAAAAACCAGTAGATGGATGGCCACTCTCTCCTCCATCTTTCCCACTCTTTAGCTCACTCTCTGTCCCTCTTTTACTACTTTTGCTACTTTTTCTCATTTGTTTCATCTTGTTGCCAATTAGAGTGAATTATTCAGGGTGGCCTGTTTAGTGTTTTTCTTCCAATGAGCACCCTCACGGAAAATTGAGGTGAGGAGACGATGAGCAAGAGTGCGTATGCTGAAGCACACAGGCTGGGCAGCGCAAGCAGATGAGCTGACATAGACATGGCTATGCATACGCACACTAGCATACACACAGACATATAGGTCAGTGCAGGGACCCCTGTGCATTTTGATGTGCTTCCAGAGGTCAGGGCAAGGCTAGCCATTCAGAAGCTAATATAGCTTAGAGAAAGACTAATTAGCTTTCTCTCACGGCGAGCTTCTAATCAAATGAGGAATGGCCAGATAGTGATGAATGGAATTACCGGACAATACAATTAAAATTGTGTAATTTAATACAATAAATTTCAATGACAGGTATTCTAGAATGTGAGGTCAAGTGTTCCATTCCACTCTATTCCATCAGAACCTTAAGTGGATACCAGAAGGGCTGGTAAATATGCCTCTTGTGCTTTATAATGCTTAACAGTGCAGAAGAAGGAAATGGGATGGAAATTTAGAAATGTCATACTGTATATGGGCTGATTTTGCGCATTTAATCAAATTCAAACTCGGCCTTAAATGTCATAGCTGCCTTCATTAACAGAGACCACAATGTAATATCAGTTTCACAATGGGGGCTGCTTGATACCATGCCAGTCCTTCACATTCATCGCTAACACTGGATTTCACTTGCATAGCAGGTTGCATCCATCACAAAGAGGGACTGACTCGCTGGGAGAAAAGAGCACACTGATCAGCTTTAAAGCGAAGTCATCAATCAACCTTTGCTTCTTTAAACAACTTGAGCAATTCTGTATGATATGAGTCAACTCCCTCCGCTGATGAAGACTGTGAGGTGTGGTTTAAAACCCAGGAAAATACAAGTAAGTGGACATTGTATCCAAAATAATATCCCTCAATGACCGATTTAATATTTTAAACATTAATATTTGTAAATAAATGTCCGTTACTTAAATGATGTAACAAACATACTCATTTGAAGCACAACCATTATTCTTTACTAAACATAACCAAGTAAGTTTGTTACGTTTTTGTTTTAATTTGCAACGTTAACCACGTGGTTAAAACTGCGACCGTAATCCAGGACAAAACACGATTCCCTTATAATTGAGAATGCAATTTGGAAGGGAACATCATTTTGTAGGAGACAGGTTTGCCTGGCTTGCTTGAGTAGAATTGTTATATTGCTATTTCTTCGTATAGTCTAAAGAATTGCAAGAACATTTCTGAACATGTACTTTTTCTCAGAACTATTTTAAGCTATGAGCGCCTTTCCAGGAAGGATTCGTTATTGTGCACGCCTTGCTCTGTTTAGCTTTTTGTAGTCCCTGCATTATATGTTCCAAATTTAGATTCCCTCAGCATGCCACATTCATTAATTAATCATGTACAATAAACAGATTGATTCCCTTTAGTTTATACCCCTGCTCTTCCTTGCAGTCTTCTGCCTTTGGTTTGTGAGGTGAGTGTGAGAGACATGTCACCTTGTAAGACATACTGAATTCCTTCCCTTGAAGGAGGGAAACAGAGAGAGCGGGAAGATAACACAGCCAGGCAGCACTAACCGATCAGAGCACTCCAGCAGAGATATGACCCACATAGACCAATGCTCGTTCAATCAGCCTGCTACTTGCAGAGTGTCGGAGAAAGAGAGAGTGAAGGAGGGACAGGGGGAGTGTGGGTGTTAGGTGGCTCCAGTTAGTTTCAAAAACAGAAAAAAAGTGAAACTTGTTTGTACTCTAAGAAAAACCAATGTGCAAACAAGTTATTTACTACATATTCACCCTTAGGCCCACAAGTACTGCCACACACGAGTACTGCTCCTTAAAGCAAATGTGTCAGATGCAACCAAGGTCTTGCCAGTCTTGCAAGACGCCACGGACAAATGGAAGGAGCGTAGAGGCTGCTCGGGTCCTGCGGTCCAGAGGAAAAAATGACTGGAAAAGGTAACCAGGCATCCCACATTTGGGATTTACCACAGTCCACCCAGGGAAACATTAAGAATGGTTATTGCTGGGCAACGCTAAACACTCGCTCCCTGAAGTAGGTGCCAACCGCTACAGTACATTAAGCAGGTAGTACTGTGTAAACGTACAAGGGACAGACCAAGTGGAAAGAGGTACATGGAAGACTTTACCTACCCCACAATGCCCATGATAGAATGTGCCCTGACTACTGATCGTTGTGTAACATCCTGTGGGAAGGCCTGGACTGTGATAGGTTTGAAAAAGACAAATAAAATGGTCTGATTTCTGATGTATTTTATGTACAGCTCACAGGGCTGACAGGACTGACTGCAGGACCACACCCAGAGTCCTTGAAAAAAATGAATGCAGGATCACAAGGGCTAAGCCAGTGAGATGTTGTGCCTACTGGTAACTGCAACATGTCTCAGAAAAGCTTTCATCTATTTGTGTAGATGAGCTGAAGGTGCCCAAGGACCCTGCAATGCCTCCACCTTCCCCTGGACACCACTCAGAGTCTAGGCTTGAACTCTAAGTTCAACTTGCTCCGTATCTGTAATCGTAAATCTTGCCAAGCCAGGAGGACCCAGGTTGTGTGGTCCATACAGAGCCCACCTCCTCTCTTTCAGCAGGAAGGTGCAGAAAGGCATGCAACAGGCATACTTCCACTATCCTGGGAATGGGACCATCCTTGGACAGCTGTATTGTTCCTGGGCTGGAGATGAAGACAATACAGCAGACTACGCAATCTCATCCCTAGGGCAGTACACCATGCGGGTACAATATGGAAGTCTTATTATAGAGTCTTACTTTATGTTTGCCAAACCGAGAGCACATCGACTGGGGATTTGATGCTTGTTTCTGCACTATCCAGGCGCCCAAACCAGTATGCTATACCTTCACTGACTTCCGTAACTTTTAGGTGAATGGAGAAATAGACAAGAGATATCATACCTATACCAGAACATACACACTTTTTAGACAACCATGATGTACAGGCGAACAAAGTTGCATTGAGATACCTATTATATTTACTTTTCTAGTATCCTACTGTTGAGGCATCAAGGTGTAAATGACTTTCTGAATTGTTTCAGATGAAAGATGTTAAAAGGAATTATTTGACCTAAGTAGTAAATACTGCCCTCTAACACAAACATACGTGTATTACCATAACCTGTTCTCAACCTAACCCACAAGTGACTAGGGAAGGTTAAGCGAACAGGTGCTTTTAATGTTGTGCGCAACAACTGCACAGGTGGTTTGTCTGGAAGTTATTCTCATCACCTGATCCTTGGGGGGTCAGTCCTCCATACATATTGAATATGTAAATGGATTGAGAGTTAGTATCAATGCGACCAATAACCGTGGCATATGCACTTGCCAGACAGTTCCGAAGTAAATAGCTTAATATTATTCTGTAAACTTTTGACTTCCTCATTCATACAGCCAGGACATTGAAAAAGCTTTTACAGAATTTCATCCCAGAATGAAAGAAAAAAAAAAAGGTTGGCATACCAACAGTATGTCATTTCCATAAATAACTAGAAATGAATAGTTGAAGTGAAAGAAAAACACAGTTTGGGTTTAACCCTGTGTTTGCATTTTAATTTTGATGTAATAACTGATAACACTCAAGAGGCGGAAGACCGCAAAGCTATGTCAGTAATTTATTTGTTGGCAAACAACTTTCACTGTTACAACAAATATTAGTTATGAGATCATTCAACTTGGAACCCATACAAAAAGAATAAATAATTAGCAATAATATTTTAATAATAATCATGATCATAATAATTTAAAAAAAAGAACCATAAAACAAACCCAGTGCCATTTTCTTTACTCCTGCCTAAAGTCAGCTTTCTTTCCTCCAAGTTTGTTTTGCTGTCTTCAAACCAATAAACAGATAAATAAATAAATTCTCTCTTGAGGACATGGAGGAGGGGGCTTGTGGGATACATGTGCAAGCTACACTTCATACAGTTATGATTTTCTTTCTCCTAAATAAGTAAACATTGGCTTTCCACATTGGACAGTGCTGCTGTGTGCAGAGTTTTCACATCTTCAGTACACATATATGATGTCATCATGGTGGGATCCACCCTTTTTTCAAATAGTGTTAATTCTTTTATTTATTTTTTTACTTTAGAGAATAACATTTATTATTCTCGGCATTCTTTGTCTATATAATCGCAACCAGCAGAGTTATGTCAATTGGTATAATATTTGACAATATAGAGGATATGCTTCACAAACCACTCTTGTGTTGCTCCAAATATCTGATCTCTTTATAAAAAAAAAGAAATTCACCCAGGCTTGTGCCTAAAGGAAGGAAACGCTTTATTCAAGAACAAAATGAGATGAGACTTCCAGCAAAGACTAAACGGTAGCATTTCCATAGCAACCGGCTCTTTCATAAATTAGCCACTTCATTTCCCCTTCACTTTTAAATCTACACAGTGGTAAAGTATATAATAACAATTGATTTGAAAATGTAGGTGACAGTGGTGTTGCTATAAAAGGACCGGAATGAAGTGTGTGGAGGGTATATGCGTATTAATTAAGGAGTGCTTAACTGTCTCTGTTTTTACAAAAGAAATGACAGATTGTTCCTTGTTCCTTCTGTCATCTACACGTGACCAGAACTCATCATGACATTTCAGAGAGAGTTCCACAGACACAAGGCTTGCAACTTAAAAATGTAAAAAATAAAAGACTTGGTCATATGCAACATTTGCATCTGTATCTGTATTCTGTACAATACATAGAAACAGTTTGTGATTTCTTTATAATCCTTTGATAACGGAAAACTTTTACAGAAGAAAGGAGAAGAAACAGAACCCATTCTTTTTTTTTTTCAATTCAGTCTTTGTATTATGATCTTCCTTCTTTGTTTTCAGTGAAATACACAGTAGCCGCAGTCACTACAGCTTGCAGGAATGTTACACCAGCCCAGACACAACTCCAGTTTAGCAGATACGAACAGGAAGAGAATTCAGAACATCAGCGTGATATGATTACAGTTCGGTTGCCCAATAAAATAGTTTTTTGGGATGATCGGTAGTGAGGGCATATATCATACATCCTCCACTTGATTGGCAGGTAGTGGGGCGGGGCCTCTTTAAGGCCAGTTTATGTTGTGAACACCGGAGTTCAATATCCTGCTCTACCCTTTGGAGAGGTGGAAACATCATCCCAGTACATGTCTTTAAGAGTGAGACAGACATACAGATAAACAGACAGGCAGCTCCTTTAAGCAGGGCTGGGGGCCATGCCGCTGTTGTGGTGGTAGTGGAGACTATATACTATGATCTGCTAGAGGTCCATATTGGGGAACTTGTCGGACTACGGTCAATCCAAGATTCCATTTTTAAGTAACAGGTAGGGTGAAATTACAGAATCCCTCCCCTTTCCTCTCCTTTCCAGGTTAAAGTTCCATTTCTGTTTGATGTTCCCAAAAGGTCTCTCAGAGCCGCCCTTTCAGTCTGCACCATTTGTGACAATACATTCAGTGCCTGCTTTCATTTCAATTCTCAAACATATTGTCATGAACTATATAGTTAATGTCACATACAGTACATCAATCCAGGGTTGGGCCAGCTCAGCCTGTCGATCAACAACACAGAATGTTTTCATTGGAAGGTTGTAAGTGTGAGAATGGGCTGGGGAGGGATAAAAGTCTCTTGATTTGCTCTATAGACTGGTAACCAGATGGGAAGGGTCTACAGGCGGCTCATCGGGCGACGAATCGGACTCCTCCTTGTTGCCGGACACCATGTATCCATCACTGCCACCACGGCCCATGTGGTAGTAGCTCTGTAGCTCGTGAAGGTGATTCCTGGAGCCCAAGTTTGGCATGCTCTTATAATAGACGTCATCCAGCTCCGGAGCAGTGGCACTCTTACAGGGCTGCAGCTCCCCGGAGCTCTCTTCCTCTCCGTCTGTTAAACCGTTCATCTGTCCATCCGGAAGGTCCGTCAGCACTGGCATGCTGGTGTACAGTGAGTCTCTGTGGTTGGGCGATTGCGTGTGCTCGTCGGTGTGCTCGTTGGTCAGCAGGGGGAAGAAGCTCTCGCTGGTCTCTTGGGGAATGCGCCGTGGCCGGGAGAAACTGTGAGGGGGTGGCGGAGGTGGGGGGTGGCTGTCTGGTGGAGGAGGCCTTGGCGGCAGGAGCGGAGCGTTGGACTCCTCTCTGATAATCTCCAAACCCAGGTTCTCCTCATGGGGGAAGGCTGCAGGGTTGTCCAGCACCATGGTACCATTGTCCTCTTTATTGCTGCCCACGCACCCACCAACTCCACTGCTGCTGCTGCTGCTGCTGCCTCCCGCCAAGCTCCCTGAAAGACCCAGGCAGGGAAAATAGTTATAGCATGTTTTATGGTCATTTTAACAAAGAGCATTGCATTGCCACTATGGTGATGATTTCATTACCTCACAGTGAATATATATTTTTGTATCTCAGACACTGATGTTCGATTAACCAGTCAAAAAGAAGATGACTAAGTGTCTATGATTAATATGTTCACGTTAACAGTGGATATATGGATGTAAAACGTGTATATAAATTGGGTTGCTTGTACAAACCCACAGAAAATCTCCCCCTCAGCTTTATAGAGGGTTTCAGTGTCTTTAATTGATCTCATTGTTTTGGTTATCCAGCCCACTACTCCAGCTCATCACTCTCATCAGCATTGTTTTCAGCAGCAGCTGTTACAATACCACTGTACGCTCCCTGCCCAGCAGCGAAAGGCAGACAGGCACATTTAGCAACTCACTGTTGAATAAAAAGTGGAGCATTTGGAAGCTTAAGAGCTAGATATTTCCTTTAGGCGGTGGTGGAGATCAAGTAACAGGAGAGTGAATATTGGACTTGCATTCGCCAGGTGGCCAGAAACACGACTCCAAATAAATGCTAATGTGTCTGACGACCTGACGCTAACGTTAAAAGGTGATGATAGGTCAGTGGTGTGCTCACAGGTGTTTTTCAGCTGCTGCCATGTGGCCAAAGAATAAGTTATTGCAGGTTTAAGGCATTCATTTGCAACATATGTTAAGTTGGCCTCATCAACAAGGTCAGAGGTCTCTCCCGAACGGATAAATTAAAGTAGAGGGGTCTCTGCTCCATCTCTCCATCAGTTTGGCAGTCCTTGGACTGAAAAACGTTGAAGACCCCCGGTCTAGATAAACCAAACGTGTGTGACGTGACTGAAATAATTGAAATCAAACCGCTCACCTCCATTGGCTATGTTGCTGTTGACCAGCTTGTTCATCAGGTTGTGATTGCGCTCGGTGGTGGCTCGCTCATGGTTGTTGAGGTAGGACGGGATGTAATTGGAGGTCAGCTCCTTGAGGATCTTCTTCTCCAGGGTCGTCTCCTTGTGGTTCCCGTGGGTGCCGTAGCCGCCACTACGGTCCAGAATCTGCACGCAGTCGCTCAAGTACTCGCTGCTGGCCATGCTGTAGTTGTTGGCATGGTTACCATTAAGAGGGAGTGTGTCCATAACACTGGAGTCTCTTGCGTTGTTCAAGATGCCCTCTGAGAAACAAATAATACATAACAAAGTCATAGTTATAAGGGTTCTTAAATATACCAAGTGGTTTTCTCAGAAGGGAGATCTTAATAATGGTTTTAATAATCATAGCATGTGCTGTGAATTGAGGATTAAAAAGTACCTATGATAATTGTCTTGGATGGAAAAATGCTTCAAGCGTCCATAATTCATTTAAGAGAAACCTCAGAAGAATGTTCTTTTCTCAATTACTGCCATTAGACAAACATTTCACTGCAATATAATTATGTTTTTATTTTATAATACGTTTGGAGTGTCATTTAAAGTTATTAGATTGTTTGTAATTTCAAGTGCAAACCTATTACATCTCAATTATAACTCAAATGTCAATTCGCACATTTGATTACAAATATTTAAATTCGATGAGATGCGAAAGGTAATGCTTGTTTGTTTTAATACTATGGATATTTTGCTCTCAAGAACATTTTTTTCTTCTTCTAGAAAAGACATCTGTGACAAACTAAACAAGACAACCGTATTACATGGACTGACTAATGATTTGGACAAAAAAGTTTGGGACTGGAGTACTTTAGAAGCAAGCAAAGAGAGAAGAAAGTTGATGTTATTGAAGAAGTTAAGTATTAATTTAGCTCATACTTGTGTCTCGGTACGGTGCTAATGGACAGCATGAGGGAGAAGAGAGAAAACAGACAGACGTGAGTTCTCACATCAAGAGAAACAACTTTCAGCAGCTACATAATCAACAGTTGCACAGTAATTGGAGGCATGGTGGAACATTTCTAACAAAGGAACCATGTCTGATACTCAATATCAAAGTCTCTTTTTTTTTCCAGGGCCTTATTGTTAACTAGCTGCTACCGTATGGTTCATTACTTATTTAACACAGAGAAAACATAAAAAACACACCTTGCATTTAAAACATAGTAAATATACAGCAGACATGCACAAAAACAAGCAATACAAGTCCCAACTGACACATTCAAAAGGAAGCACATACTGTATAAAATAGAAAATGAATAGAAAAAAAAAAGTACAGATACTTCATGGCTCCCAAGTAGCTTATAAAAGATACAGTGTATCTGCAGCAAGTAACATATGGTGTGCATGTATAGCATAGAATAAATCAGCATGTGAACTTGTTTACTGTTTTGATAAATCATCACCAGAATTTCATCTTCGCATTCATGTGCTGCGAGAAGTGCCCAGTGGGTGTCCTTTGTGAAAGATTATTGCAGTGTGATTGATCGCATCACTTGGGAGCCATAATAAGGCCAAATCAGATATGCAGCCAAAAGTGTATCACAAAAGCAAACCGCTTAACGTGAAATAACCATGCAAAATAAATTGCAAGTAGTGAAAGAAATGAGTCTAAGCTCCGAATGTATGTTAATAATAGGAACATCAGGCACACCTTGGGTGTTGTACATGCCCACGGCTGGGTTGTTATAGACTGCCGAGTCCCCCAGGAGAGTGTTATAAGGATTGTTAGTACCATGGGGACGAAGGAGAGCATTAGTTATAAGATGATTAGCCATGGCTCCTGGTACAGGCAGATAGAGAAAGAGAGAGGAAGAGCAACAGCCAAGTCAAGAGAGAAAAAGAGAGAAGCACTCGAGGGAAAAAAAGGCAGATTGGAGAGAGAGAGAGAGAGAGAGAGAGAGAGAGAGAGAGAGAGAGAGAGAGAGAGAGAGAGAGAGAGGGCGGTTGAAAGGAGAGAGCATGTAGACATTGCAGAGTGGAGGTAAGCGAGAAAGGAAAAAGAGGAAGGGATAGTGAGATGGAAAGTGAGTGTGTGGAAGAAGGAGGGAGAGAAGAGGACAAGTAAATCAAACAAGCAAATAGTTTGAGGTGAAAGCCAAGAAAAAGCTTGACAAGTCATTCTTGCAGCCACTGCATACAGGCCGAGGGAGGGGGGGTCGAGAGAGAGAGAGAGAGAGAGAGAGAGAGAGAGAGAGAGAGAGAGAGAGAGAGAGAGAGAGAGAGTTGCATGGCTTGGAGAAGACTCTCCTGCAGTTCAATACGCTTGAGCAGAGCAGCATGACTACAGGATAGTTAATGGACAAAGAGGCCACACACAAGAAGTGTTCTCTGTGCATTTTCTTCCTCAGGTGGGAGACGAATAATGTACACGTAAAGACAGAATAACAGAAGACGAATGACCACAACAGTTCCTGTACATTCATCCTCATGTTCTATTCCCCACTGTATCCGACAACACACTACCTCTACCACTACTCCTTAGTCTTAGTGTGTATGTACGTCTGTCTCCAAACAAAGTATGGAGGGAAAACACTGAGACACCAAATCTCTGTGGTGACTTTGTTTGTGTTGCTAAGCGGCACATTTCCGAGCTGTTTAGCTAAAAAGTAAAAAAACTAACTGCTAACTCTAGTGTTTTAAGATACCACAGTTTAGTTGATATTAATAAAACTTCATTACTATTTTGGATACGAGAAGTTGGCCAGCAGCCTGAACTTTGCCGACAAAATACAGCTGGAGGTAGAATAAACTTAAAAGAATGTGGAATGTGTCATCAGAGAAGATTACCAGTTTAAAAAAATAAAAATAAAAATCTTATTCTTATTTTAACCTGTCAATCTCTACCCATCAGAATATCCAATGCATTCCTTCCATTCCTTATTCTTTAAGCCACGGTGCATTGCAATCTACTGGCTAAGTAGCTCTCTGCACCATACTTTAAAGTGTGAGAGAAGGAGGGGGCGGGGGTGAGTTAAGCCCTGCCTCGCTAAGTGTGTGATAATTCAGCCGCTGACACACACCGTGTCTGCTTTAGCATCAATCTGTCATGCTAACAGCTTATTAGTGGCCTAAAGGAAGCGAGGGCCACACCTCGACTTAGAGACTAACAAATGGCAGTGTATGCAAGTGCGTTCCCCTGTGTGTGTGTGTGCGTGTCAAAATGTCTCGCCATTTGTGTGTCAATGTCCTCATTACCTTAGCCCTCAGACAGCTACACTCATGGAATCCATTCGTACAGTGACTTTCTCATGAGGGACAGTGAAAAACACCTCAAAATACAGTGGAAATACAATGAACTATCCTAATAAGTGTTTAAAAGCTTAGTAACTACAGTAGCCTTCATATAATGAGATGAACTTGCATTTACACTGCAAAACTTTGCTCTTCTTGTGAGGCTACTTAACTGTCTCAAGGTACATTTTTAGAATCTGTGACATTGCCTGAAGTGGCGCACGACTACATTTGGCTAATAATAATAAAGCATTAATCTAATGCAACTCTGCATAACTTACAGTACGGTAATAAAGGGGCCGCTGGTGTTCAGCTCAAGACTTGCAGAACTTAAACTTAAAGGATTTATCACCTGCATATGCTTCAAAAGTTGACTATCGTTATATAGCGCTCTGTGGCACAGTCAACTCTGCACTCTGTGAATGTATAACAGGACCACACACTGGTGGATGTTTCAGTTTTGATTTGAAGTCATCATTTGAAGCAGTGGAAAAAAGTAGAAAGTGATATTTACACTCTATTCTGCTAATCTTCCTCTCTACAAGAACACAGTGCCATTATCAGAAGTTTGGACTCGTACCACTTCACTAAATGACAGCGTATGTTGCCCGAGCCTCTCACTATTAATAAAGTAGATATGGTGACAGTGACAAGGATGCAAATGGTAGGTATCCCGTGGTTACCTCTGTTGAGCGTGGCGGAGCTGTTGATGTCTCCAGTGATGAAGGAAGACTCCTGTTTCCTCACAGTGTCATTCCACATCCGCCTGATACGACTCTATACACAGGAGAACAGAGACGAAAGAGAGAGAGAGAGAGGGGGAAGGAAGTAGAGAAGGTATGGACAAAGACACATAGGAGTAGCAATGATGATAGGGAGAAGGAATAAAAGGAGGGAACGGGAGCGAGTCAGGGGAAGGAAGACATGACGACAAAAGAGGGAAAGAAATATGGTAAGAAACATAATATATGAAGGTATGATGTGCAAAAGGAGGGCAAATTAGTGCAGGAGAGGTAGTAAAGGAAAAAGCAAAGCAGCGGCCAGCAAGAGAGGAACAGGTGGGGAAAAATAATCACCCGTCAATGTAATTTATACTCATTTACCTGTGTGTCAGCATCAATATAAGTCAGGGTTTGGGTTATCTCACTTTCAACAATTTAATAGTATTGTTACTTCATCAGATAGTCACAAGTTTCACAAAATAAAAGTGTTTTTTTTTTTGTTTAAATTTGCCTACAATAAAATTAAAAGTGAACCTCAAACCCTCATGGCGTGCTCCGGCCTCACCTGAGAGTCTGCTGTGCTGTAGCGTCCAGGTGTGCAGGCAGGTAAGCTCACCTGTGAGCCTGTGGAGTAGCGGCCCGGCGTCCGTGAGGTGGTGGTCTTACTGGAGGAGGAGATAGAGGTCTCCACGCTCTTGCCGCTGCAGCAGTGAGTACGCAGACATTTGCCGTATTCTTTACGCACCTGGGCAGGGAGGGGGGGGGGGGGGGGAGAGGTGGAGAGAGTTACACAAAGACACTCAAGCACATACATACATACATACACGCACACATGAAGGAGGAGGATTTGACTGATGTTCCACTTAACTTGCATGTATTGAAGCATATTTTTAAGATGACACACCAGGAAAGAAACAGGCTGGAAGGGGCTTAACTTGATGTAGTGTCCCCGTTAACTTCTTGTACTCAAATTCCTTGTGAAAACACTAACTCCATAATAATTTAGACGTTAACAGATTAACTTCATAAACTTTTCCCCCCACATCCACCCCAAATGTTATTACCGCCACACATCCATTTGAAATGGACATATTCCTGAGGGAGACGTATGATGCACTTGTACAATAGAACATCTGCATTTAGATCCCAATCAAGTTAGAACAAATAGGACTGTAATTGCTTTTTAACAAGCTTGTTGGACCGGCAACCGCGTATTGCCACATGCTCTGTTTGAACAGCTGCGTGGTGAGTAGCTCCATGCATCTTGGGAGAAACCATGTTGGGTCGCAGCCAAAGAAAACCTCAGCAATGTTCTGAGGACATCTCTCAGGACACCTGATCCCATGGCCTAACACATTCTTAAGTACATTGCACACACAAACACACACATTGCACTTGTTTACTGGTCGTACACTTAAAACTAAAAACTCTCTGCGGGACTGCAGCCAGACAAGAGCATTAAGCATTTGATGATTTTTCTTTCCATAACCTACTCCTCTTTTGGTCTCCCAGGCATTGACAGTGTGTGGGAGACTCTGTAAAAATATCTCAGGATGTGTAGGCTCTTCCTGGAAGCCACATATAAGTCAAACATGTAAAAAAAAAAAACTGCCTCTAACACATCAGGCCGACCAAACCCAAAACATGTATAAATGAGGTCATCTTTTCAAAACGAGAGGGGGATCGCAAGGGGAGCTGTTTGTTAATGTGAGTGAGGTTGTTGAATGAAATCATCAGAGAAGAGTATCTGTAAACCAAAGCCACTTAGAAATCAAAAACAGACATATGTGTCCTCTGTGTGTGTCCAAAATGTGAAACAAATGAGAGCTAAATATTATCAAAGTTTCAAACAAGCTATTTCAGGCTTGATGCCCCTGCCTGATAATGAAAAACGTTCTTTTTTTTAGGGGGCAAAGACGGAAACAACACTGATTGTTACGTGCCGCCACAGGGCAAGACAGACAGTGAACGACAGAGAGAGAAAGTGAGATAGTCACTGTGAAAAAGTGAGAGAATTGAGAAAGCAGTTGGGGTTACAGAATGACCAATCAAACCTGTCACAGCTCTGCAGATAATCTCGGTGTCCCTACTGATGCAATGCTAGCATGTGTGTGTCTGTCTATTTCTGTACCGATTTGTCTCCGTTTGTCTCCCTCACCTTCTTCTGCAGTATGCAGTGAAAGATGAAGATGAACATGCCCTGCAGAGAGTTGAAGATGGTGAAAAGGTAGGCCATGATGACGGTGCTCTCGTTGATGTACATCAAGCCAAAAGCCCAGGTCAGGCCCAGCAAACAGAGCAGGGCGATGGCCCCGATCACCCAAGACCTACAAGAAGAGGGGGAATAATTGAGATGAAGAAATGCTGTATCAGCTAAAATGTCATTCAACGTCCTACATTCTTGACATTACTATTCGCTACGCCACATTACATCTAAAGAATATATTACAGGCTTCATTGTAAGTAGGATAACATGAGAGGCTTGTCTCTTTTCCTCGATCAGAAAAGCTATGGAGCCAAGTTTAATGCATGTGGGATCATGAGGCAGGAGAAAGGAGTTAGAGAGGGTTCATTCAGAGTCCCAACACTGTGGGAGTGGGATGGAGAAAACAGTGGGAGGTTTTGCCAAAAAGAATTACACTCTTATGAAAAAGGGTGAGAGAATAAAGAGAAAGTGGATTTGTTCATTTCGATAACATCTCAAGAGAGGGAGGGGAGGTTATAAGCTAGCTGACGTCAGCAACAAGTATAGAGAAGGTCAAGCATACAGAATTTCTTTCCCAAGTTACATTCAAACTCCATCACTCAAAGTGCATGGCAGAGGGTAAAAGACATTTTCACAGGCAGAAGTGGGCACTGAAGTCTGTTAGTCCAATTGTGACTATAACACTTTAATGGAATGAAATGTAATAAAAGTTTTCAAGGCTATGAACCTCATATATTTCATATAAAGATTATGCAGAAGTGAGTCATAAGGCACAAATGTCAGAGGAATGTGGTCATGTCGAGGCATGTCTATGCACTGTAAGTCCCCGTCTGAGCGCGTGCGTGTGATTGCACGCGTGGCCATGTGAGTGGCTCCACTGGGAAGTAAGTAGAGGGACATTACAGCCATTATAAATGACATTTCCCACTAAAGGTCACAGTTTCTGGTCTGCCACAGCCGCGATGATGGCTGTTAATTTGATTGGCTGACTGGACAGTGATCACCTCTAATGCGAGGGATAGAGACAAAGAAAGGTGGTAAAGGAAGAAAGGGAGAGGGTGAAGAGAGAAAAAAACAAAAGGTTGAGATATTAGAAGAGTTAGCAGGAAGGAAGAGAGAAAGAGGAGGAGAGTAAGCGAGTGAGACTAAGGTGATTGATTCGATGTTGCCCTCTGTGGCACCATTCAGGCGAGACAGAACCTCCAATAAAGCTCGTCTGACGACCCTCTTCAATAAAGGGTACACTCATCCCTCACTTTTCCATCCCTTCATTCCACCTCTTCCTCCAGGGCTCCCTTGAGTCGCGGTATCTTTCTCAGCTACGTTTCCCCTCATTCACATCTCCCCATTGGAATATTTCAATAGCACATTAGGTCTATGTCTACACGTCATAGGAACTCATCAACATGTAATCCGTTTTACAAGGCAGGTTAATGGTTAATTTAGGGTTATGCAAAGACTAGGCAGGTTCTACAGACTAATAAAAACAACAAGCAAACCAATCAAAAATGTCTCTCAGATGACGAAAGGCATCCTGATTGGAGAGTGGCCTTACCGGAGCCAATCCACAACATAGACAACTTGTGATGGCTTGCAGTTAAAGAGACAAAGAAAACAAAGAAAACACAAAAAAATAATAAGACAAAAAGGACATGGTGATGATTTTACAAGTAAATGAACCACAATAATACATGGCTAATGAAGTGAAATATATTACAATCTTTTCAGCCTTTAGTGCGCTCAAAAGGACCAAGGAAAGTCATTAAAAAAGATCCAAAAGCATCATATTCCAAATGGTTCTTTGATTTTCATCTTTCATCAGTACACTCCCCTAAACTGCACTGAAGGAAATATCAGCTGGTTTCGCTTTATTTCTGAAACGCTTCCCACTTGAAGTCCTACTTAAAATTGCTGCATGAAAGATACATTGGTAGTAATATTTAAATGATAAATCAAATGAATAAGCCATTTTGTGATTTACATTATACATTCTGAGCTGTGCCTCGGTAAAGGCGTTGAGCTCCGAGCCATGGCATATTGTTTGAATTAGACTGAGCCTTTTGTCTTGAGCTGTACTGGAATGAGGAATAACACAATCCTGATTAGTCCGCTTAGTAAATTTAGAGTTGCAGTGTTCAGTGGAAATGAAGTCATATTTTAACATCCTCTAAGAGTGATACGAGTAATGCCATGACTGGGAATACAAATATGATTAATTCAATGAGGAGCATCTTGGAACGATGTAAGACAAAAGTGTGTATTATCTTGCTGCTAACATACAAAAAAAGTCTAATGAACATTAGATTTCAAGGAATAGTTTGACATTTGGGAAATACAGTAGCATCCTTGATGAGAGTCTGATGAGAAGATGGATGTCACTCTCAAGTATGTAAAGTAAATATGAATTTGGAGCCAGCAGGCCCGTTAGCTTAGCTTGGCATAAAGACAGAAACTGGCTGTGTTTTAAAGGTAACACAATTTAAAACTGTTACGATGTTTTTATCTTGTTTTGTTTGATCCGTACAAAATAAATCATTTTGACACACCTGTCTTGCCCGCTCAGCTGTTTCCCATCTGCTCATCAGCAGCATAACTACTCCAGTTCTCCAGTCACTCATCGCCAGATTGTTGTTTCAACCAAGTGGATCGCATCTCACCCTCCTTCTGCCCTGCATGCCAACTCGCTTCCCCATTCTGACTCACAAGCTTGTCACGCTCGCAGCCTCACCTGACCTCGCCCTGCTAAGCTCCGGTCTCGCCATTTTCCCATTCACGCGCTCATCTTGGTGTTTTTGTGGACAATAAAACCTTTTCTTTACCTCAACTCCCTGTCTGTGTGTTTGTCTGCTCTTAGGTCTGATCCAACTTACAAATTTGCGGTTTTACAGGAGGTCGAGGACAGGACTATTTCTCTCCAGGCTAAGAGATAGTCTAGCACATAATCCCCCGTAAATCCACTGCTTGTTGTTTTTACACTTTGTTTTTTGTACAGATCAAATACACAAGATACATTGTGTTCATTAGTGATGTTAAGAGGTGCTGGCAGGAGAACTTTGTTATCTTCTCACAAGAGTTTGGCTAGCTGTTTCCAGTCTTTATGCTAAAGTAAGCTAAGCTAACCAGCTGCGGAGTCCTACCCATCTTCTGATTAAACTCTGGGCAAGAAAGCAAATCTTATTTCCCAAAATGGTGAATTATCCCCTTAACTAAACACACACGCACACGCATGCTTATGTTAATCACACCTGCTTTTCAAAACCCTGCTGGTGTGATGGCAGGACTGTACGCATACATGCACTTACTTGATGTTGTCCAGACATCCAGAGTCTGGTTTGAGAATGGCCGTATGATGGAACATCTTATAAAGAGCGATGCCGAGAAAGATTACATTCAGCTGAAACACACAGACACACATACATGTTAATATTCTGGCACACCAAGCCTAATTAAAGACACAATGTCACCACAACAACTCACTCACACACAGTGCATAATATTTAATTTTTCCCTCTAGCAGTAATTGGCTTGGGGACACAGTATCAGCTCCCAATCAACAGCCCTTTATGTGGCCAAAATACAGCAGCTTGAGCATCAGGGAAAATAAAGCAGTCATTACATCCATCATGGATCATTGTTACAATAGAAATCCAATTCTCACAGATGCTGTCTATTCTATTGTCCTGCTACAGCATAGATAGGGTGGTTTAATAATGACTGCCTGGACTGTTGTGCTGGGTCTCCAAGGCTGTATATGTTACAATGGGCTTAGAGTCATAACAGAGCAGTCCCACCTGCACCGCTCCCACTTACAGCCCAGTTAGATCAGTGATAGCCTGCCTGACATTTCTAAAATGAGTACAGAGCATCAGTGTACTTGCTGACATTCACCTAATTGGGAACATGTCCCTTTGCTTTCATTCTCTGTTTACCAAACACTGATTTTCTTTTCTTTTTCATTTTAGCTTTGTCTGTCTGTGTTTCTGTCCAGACATCGAACTCCATTTCTGTCTTTGTTTACTCGTTCAAGGTATAAGGACTGTTCCCAGTTTGCTGACTGATGACACATCATTCATTGACATTTATATATGAAAGGACTAGGAAAATGGTTAAACTGAGTTTATTTGGCAGTCTGTGATGGGCTGTGTTGTAATAAAGTAACTAGGCTAGGAGAAAGTAGAGTTTCCTGGATCATCAAATAAGTGCTTAAGAGCAACATAACTTTGTTGAGTTCTTATCGTAATCTGCGGTTTGTTCTCTATGTCCTTCTGAAGATTTCCAGTTTGTTGGAATATGTGCCCACTTGAGAGTTAATCCATGAGTGTGAAATTATTAAATTGACATGTAAAGTTCTTTCCGCTTTCACTTGCACTGCTGAGGAACTCTGGCAAACCTTAATGTAACCCGTCTTTCCTGCGCGAACATTTGGCTCTCTGTACATGTACATGTAGTGCTATGACAAGTGTGTGTGAGGATGCATGTGTGCATCTCACCATAATGATGAGCGTAGCGGGGCCTATAAAGCTCCAGATAAAGTAAGTGTCCAATCGCAGCCAGCACCTAGAGGGATAGAGATAGAGATAGACAGAGACAGGGAGTGAGAGACACAGAGAGACAGAGAGAGAGAGACACAGAGAGAGAGAGAGAGAGAGAGAGAGAGAGAGAGAGAGAGAGAGAGAGAGAGAGAGAGAGAGAGAGAGAGAGAGAGAGAAAGAGAGAGAGGGAAGAAGAACAGGAAGGAAGAAAGACGCATAGGGATTAAAAACATGTTTCAGTCTCAAGATGGATGTAGGGTAGCAAGGATTTACCATCAGAGGAGAGAACATGTATCATAGTTACACACACACACACACACACACACACACACACAGGAGGGGAAAAATGTAGTACATTGCGTGACATACAGTTTATCAAATGCAAGACGATAGAGGGAGGACAAAAGGAATTGGGGGGGGGGCATGAAAAAGTGAAAGAGATGAAGAACAGTTAGGAAAGGGTTGCAGGATGAGGGAAACAGACTATACACACACCTCCAACATATATCACACACAGAGGGGGAGACAGCGAGGGATGAGCACCTGTGATTAATTCACCTTTTACTTCCCCCTTAGGGCACAGATATATGACACGGCCACATCCTGTGGTCGCAGAAATATGACATGACTGTGTTCATTTGAATACTGAGTTATGGAAGCAGCCCTCATACCAGGCTATTTATGGAGTCTGGGAATGGCTGCGGTGAGGTTAAAAGAGAGAGGAGGCACACACACACACACACACACACATGTATAATACACACACACAAACACAAGACATGCATGAGCACACATGCACATTTATTTCTGACCCCAAGGTTAACATTGGTAGTAAAGATATACTGCTCTATGCTAAATTATAGTACCCCACACATCTTCACTCGTCAATAGTAGAAAGCAAAGGGAGGGGGAGGGGGGGATGTCCCAGAATGCCCTCCACTGAGGTCAGACCCAATGGGTTGCAGAAAAAGGTGCACAGAAAAACCGCTGGAGCAAAATGGCCGACTGATTCATGACCAGCTGCTTTTGAATTATTAATCTTTCAATTTCCACCACATTAGAGAGCCCTCCATTATGGGTCCCTGACTGTGTCACTGTATCCTCCATTAGGGCTCCATTGCTAAGTCATTGCCACCTTCATTATGGGAGGTGAATGAGACTCAGTGCCACTGGCTAATGTGGGGGAATATGGCGCATTATGTGACAAGGTGACACAGCAGGGATGGCAGATGATATTTCCAGAGGTTTCGTCTCATGGTGTTGTGTCAAACATGATGAGCAGCCCCATTTCCAAGGCTGGACTGATAAATGAGTCATATAACTTATTTATTTCGCTTTTGATTGAATGTTCTTTGATAATAAAATTGCTGTGTCAATTTATTCTCAAATCCATGAGGCACGAGTCCATTAAACGGAAGAAAGATTGATTGCTTGGGTGAAATATTAAATATTATTTTAAAAATATTTTTTGGTGACATGAATCTTCTACATTCAAGTAACAAAAGCATAACTCTGATTTAAAAAAAACAAATATATGACGTCATTTTGCATTTTTAAGTTAAACCATAGCTATCTCCTCAAGGCACTTCTTTTATCTGTTAGCTAATGGCATGCAGTCTGATTATTCATCCAGAGCTTGGCATTCAGACTCTCATGTTTTAATGATCATGCCGCAATGAAATATTGATTTAAGTGGCATACGGATTGGCGTGTCTTGACGGTTAAACAACGTTAAATTCAACCCTTTTTTCTTCAAACCTCTAGGATTTGATGTGTAGCCAGGGGAAAGCTGTGAGGTCTTAACTACAAAAGCCCTCAAGAGCAGCAGAGAACGTGAGCATTTGAGCATGTGAATCATTTAACGGTCCTATAGTGTCCTGTCATTGTTCGCTTTCTATATGGAGCCGCTCATGTATAAGCAATTGAGGTCGGAGATTTTATTTTGCCATGTCTCTAAATGTCCTCTTTCGTCCTTATGATTTCATACAGTCACAGAAAAGAGGACAGGTCAAATACATGTATATTGCACTATATATGCACATTATGCTCATAATATGCATATGAACTGTATAAATAAAATGTTGGCCTTCTTTCAAAGTCCCAGCATGAACAGAGTGGACAGTTCACGCATGGGGAAGTCATATTATATTCACTCCGGTGTATTTGTAGGTGGCCTATTATGCATATATTTCATATGAATGAGATGCTTACTGATTCACCATGTGTCTCGGGTTGGACAAGTCAAGCGTGCATGAATACTTTGCCATGTGCTCTTAATGTATGTCCCCATCCCACCCACCGGCCTGCACTTCCTCCAGGGGAGAAGCCAGCTTTTTCTTTTTCGCACACACAAGTGCAAACCAGTAAGGACGTGTGCACACCCTGACACTCTCTTCCATCACTCCCTTCTCCATCCCGCCATCCTCACACTCTCACACTGAAACCCCTCCTTTTTCTGCCTCAATCGGCTCCACTGTGCACCCCCTCCTTCCATCCTGCCCGTTAAATCCTTCCATATTCACACATTGTCGCTGCTGTGCTCATGCAGGCACTCTGTGGTGCATCCTCCCCTTGCTTGTCCCCATACCCCCCCCCCCCTCCCCTCTCTTCCTTCTTCTCTGCCTCTCTCCCCTCTCAACCTCTCTGTATTGACTCTTCAGAAGCGCCACAGCTTGTAGAGTATACTGTGGCAGACGCAGCCAAAATGACAGCAGGCACTCCAGCACCCCCTCCCTTCCTCCCTGGCCCCATCATCCATCCATCCTTCACGCTACGCTCTCTTCGCCACCCCTTCTATCCTTACACTCGGTCGGTGCCGTAGCTCCTGTAGTCCACTGCAGCGGAGACGGCCACTATGACAGCAGGCACTCCGTAGCCTGCCAGGTAGAAGTACTTAGTCCTAGAGTGTTCGCTCTCAAACACCTCTACCAGCATGATGTAGAGCTGCACCCCTTCCAGGAACATCCAGGTGAAGGCTGCCAGAAAGAAGAAATGGAGCAAGGCCGCAAAGACCGCACAGGCAATCTGGTGAGGGGAAGAAAAGATGGAGAGGATTTAAAAAATACAGTGACACAACACACAATGATGCACAGGGAGTATTTAATCCGGTAGACTCTGGAATAGACAGAAGAGGGAGAGGATATGGAAAATACAAATGGATCTCACAATCATTCTATACTATAACAGCAATTGCAGGCGACAGACTCAAAATCACTTTCAGATAGCAATATTAATTGAGCCTCCTTCACACTTTACTCCACGTCTACATCTACAAGTTATCAAAGACGATACATGAGAAAAATAGAAGTGATATGGTGGTGCTGCAGCCTCTGCTAATTGTCCACATTTCAAACAGAAATAGCAAAGCACTTTCAAAGCTGAGAGGGGCTGAGAGAGAAGAGGGGGGGGGGAGGTTGTGAGGAGGGCGAACGACATGGCACTACGCTGTTGAAAATACATTATGATGAACAAAACGAGTAGAACTCCCGAGACTTGGCCGCTGGGTATGAAGAAGATGAAACGTTTTTGTAAAAAGCCAGCAGTAACATGAGCTTAGATTGATCTGAATTGTTGACATGTTTTACGTGAACATCAAAATACTGTACACCCTCGTAATTTAGTTTCTTGTAAAATGATAATTATCCAATATCAAAAAAGAATGATAACATTGTACCAACAAGTGGATATATACGTTGCGAGTAAATGGATTTTAAATCACATTGTGAGCGGCCAGTGAAAAGTGACGGATGAAAGGGACGTGAAAGAGTTCGAGAGGCAGATGATAAAACCCTATGAGAGTCTGCTGAATGTAAAAAAGCAGCGAAAGAACCAGCAGTAGGAAAATGAAAGAGGGGTATCAAACCTAAAACGGCATTAACAATTTAGGCAATGGGATGGAAAGAAAAGAGGGGAGCTCAAGATGAGAAGGCGAGATCCGGCTCGTCACGTTCATGGCAACGTTCTAATCTAAAGAGTCACTCCTAAATCATTGAATGGGAGAGCTAACAGACTTTTATAATGGAGGGGTTTGCAGCAAGAGACAATTACCTAATGTCTGAGAGACAATGAGTTTAGGGGGCGAGGGAGTCACTCATTTCCATTTCTAATGATCGCACAGTGTAGCTTACACACACAAAGACACACACACACACACACACACATAGGTAAAAAAAAAAAAGGTGTCTGCTTATGCAAAGTCATTTAGTTTTTCCTGCTGGAATTACTGGCTTAACCGACTGCGAGCTAAGTGACGCTGAAGATGTTAATGGAGGTCACAAATAGTCACCAGTAATTAACGGCACACACAAATACGGTGGCACACAAAGCAACACGATCCCTCCTCCTACAACATCACAGACAAAGAGAAATATACAAATCTCAATGTCAAAACAAGTAATTTATATTTTCCCATTGAACGCTCAGCAGAATGCAAAGGCGTGAGGCTGCTCTAGGCTTCTTGAATAATACCGAGGGGATAAAGAATACAGCCCTGAGCGCTTCCTCCCTCAAAGACTAAAACACTCTGGTAAGATTCAAACAAGCTCACAAAGAAAATAAAGTCGACCTCGCAGTGATACGTGTATGATGTCTATAACTGCATTGTGTACGCACATAGTACAGTAAGACTATGTACACACATCAAGGTTTCCTACAGTATACGCTGATTATATTTGGGTGACCTTGCCCAGAGGAATTAAAGGGAAATCTGAGAATCTGACCCCATGCAATGTTTGTGTAAGTGCTTGCAATCCAAGTGAGGTTTAAAGGCCTAATCCATCCGTGATTGGCGTATTGGATGCGAACCATATGGATTATACAACTGTGGGCTGTGACTTGAATGCAGACCATGTGGGCCCTGATGGTCGAGCCAAAACTGCATCATTAGGGATGGAGCTTGATATCAGTTGGTTCTTTTTCCACATAGCTTTAGATTCTTTTTGTATTTCTTTTTTATTGTTCCTTCTCTCCTGCAGTTGTGAGTTGCAAAAGCTGAGTGCAGTTCCACATGAGCAGTAGAGGTCATGCATCATTAACCGTAACAAAAAGTCCCAATCTGGTATGGTCTGGGTAGCGCCAGTGAAAAGTAGTGAGCAATTACTGTGGGTTATAATAGTGCAGTTACTTTAGCCCCTTTTCACAAAAGTCCCAATGGCTGCTGAGAACGGCACCACTGTTAAAATCAAATTGAGTCCACTTGAGCCAGTCAACCTGTAACTCTAAAGAAGGCATCACTGATACAAGCACAAGGCCTGTAGCAGCCAATAATGTAATAACTATAATTGCCAAGATAGATTATTGACTGGTTATTACGCTATTAATTGGGTTAAAAATAGTATTGCAAATGGAATAATTGAGTGGATGGAGGATAATGTGATAAAATACTAACATCACTATGTTCCATAACAGTTTTTCTTACTGTTGCTTAAAAAAAAAAATAAGCACGTTATTAAGAGTTATTACATTAATGGTAATTGTTACATTATTATCTGCGACAGGGCCTAGTAAGCTATGTCCATAAAGATGTGGAGCATGCTGCACAAACTGTTTTTACTTGAATGCATAGATGACTCTGAAGAATAAGGATCATTGTGTTACTTCATTTACATTTTAATCCACACAATTACACACAGCCAGTTCAGACTGACTGAATGTCAGCACACATTACCTGACCCGTCCGGGCTCTGCATCGTTTAATATGAACAAGTGTTTCTATACTGAACTCTGAATTCATGTGGGATATCTATAAATGTATTACTATACTGTACTATAAATATTTATATTACATATTGGCAGCGTGTACCGTATGTCCCAAACATAAATTCTGCTCCTCACAATCGCAGAGATACTTAAATATTATTGACGGCATAGCATCAATCTTTTAGAAGAAGACCGAAAAAAAACTCAAAATAAGTGACACCACTTTGCCAGCACTTTCATGATCAATATCCAGAGTACATTTTGAAACATCACTTTGTAAGACCGCAATTGTGTTAACCACACGGGCCTGGGTTTATACACGGTAATTCTACAGTTTAGCAGTGATGTGTGCACACTGGTGTCTTGGTTTTATTTCTTATATAAATGGTCAAATGCACTATCCTGCCTCATATGGGCTTTGCTTGTGAAAGTTAGAGTGCTTTACAAACATCCCCTCGCAACCAACAGCATTCCCTGGCAAAAGATTCACTCTGTCGCCGGAGGGGGGAAATGATAGTAACAGAAGACTGAAGCATAAACGTCAGCAAAGCTAAAAACAAAGCAAACGAATGGGCCTTAATAAAATTATCTCGCCAATAAGCAAGTACGTGTAATATGCAATAGCGTTGTAAATCCCTTCTGTTGCAACAGGGAAGAGACCAAACAACAAGCAAATTAGGTTTTTCTTCTACCTACATTTTATTATATAATGGTTAAGTTGCCATTTAAGAAATATAATAATAAAAATATAATAATAATATAATAACTTGACTGTGCCATCAGTCTAATGTTACAATCGTGTTTTTGTCTCCTTTTCTGCCTTTGTTGGCAATCCTCAAACTGTAAAACGATTAATCTGAGAAAGGTTTTCACACTCAGTATAGTAACAATGTCATGGAATACTAAGCATGTGCAGTCCAAACATTGCCAGTAAACTCTGTTTTTGCAGTTTCTTCCCTTCACATTTTTTTTTTACAAGCAAAACCGTCGCACTAATCCAGCCTGGTTTGAATACAAATATATGTTTTCTTAACAGCCACTCGGAGAAATTTCTGCTTTCGATTAATTCCGGGAACGATGAATGCAACAAATCTGCCGTTTCTTATTCATGCTGCTGCAATGTGGTCAACCACTGACAGCAAGTTAGTAAATATTTCACAATTTACATTGCCAACAATGCAGTATGATCAGTGGTATTGGTCAGTGGACAGTTCCGCCATGCCTGTGCCAACACAGCATGAATAAAACATTTTAAAATTCAGCCTGTGAGCAAAACTGTCCATAACTTCTAGTCAAAGAAATATGCCGTATATTGTACACATACACGCGTATAACATATTGCCCTTCTTACCGGTTGATCGGCCCTGTTGATCCCCACCAGGAACAGTGACTCAGCGATGAAGAGGCTGATGCAGAGGTTCTTGTGGATGGTGTTGCGGTCACTCTGCAGCCCGCGGAAGAAGCAAAAGGTGAAGATGCAGATAAGCAGGCAAACCAGGGACAACAGGATCCCCACCCATGTGATGACGTCCAGGAGCAGGTCGTGCATGCTGTCTGCTTTCTGTGGAGGGGGCAAGAAAAGCAAGAGACAAGATTGAGTTGATTAGCCATTAACAGCTACTATATTTAGCTATATTCTGTTTTGCTAGAAACATACATGAGTCATATTGATGTAACATGAAACATATGGTATAACATACACAAATCACCGCCCCCCCCCCCACCCCCCCACCCTCTTCTGACTGATGTGAGTCTGGCTGTGTGTCGCTGAGCGTTCAGGGCCACAGCGTTACGCTGCGTTGCACAGGTGTGCTGGCTCTATCCATCAGTGTCCTGCAACCTGGCAGGCAGAGCAATGTTCAACATAGCACTGCTGTGATGGATCTACTGCTCAAACCCTCACACTGTGTTCACAAAGGGCTGCCAAGCTAGCTCTGACCATGACCCCTTTAGAAGTAACACACATCCTCTGGCCCAGAGGGAGAGATTGGGTGTCACACAATATCCAGAGTTACAAGAGCCGATTTGTGAGAAGGAACTTGGTCTTAACGTAACAAAAGAGGGAGACAAAGAGTACTTATCCCACACATGGCGGAACAATAAGGTTTTATCCACCGCCCACAGTGGCTCATGGATATCAAAATAAATGAGCCACTTTCACTTTCTGATCAGTCAAGTATCATTTTTTTACAATAAAATAGGAATTGCAGCTTTGGTCCCTGGTGTACGTGTCTATGGTTTGTTTAAATGCATCTGTTTTGTTAATCCAGAACTCTATAGACTGAACGTTTGAAGTGCTTTAAAAAAAATGTTGTCAACTCAATGTCATCATCTGGCTTGACGAATCAATTGTAAAATGTCTCCTGCCAATGTATGATTACTCAGTACTGGAGAGTCTGGAGAGATGTAATCTATTTTCCAGATGTTGTGGTCTCCTTCTCTTCCTTCCTTCCTTCCCTCTTTTGAGAATATGTTGACCAGCCTTGCCAGCCAATGCTAATCAAATGATGAACAACTAACCCTTTGATCCTGACCATCCCCGTCCTGGCAGGCACAGGAGAATAAACGCCTACCTTCACCTCCACGTGGGCCATGAGCACTGCAAAGCTGGTGAGGTGTGTGCAGGAGCAGCTGGTGTGTGTGCGATTGGTGGCCAGCAGACGACAGTCCTGGGTAGACCAGAATCCCATCATGGTACGCTTGGAGTAGCTCCAGAATGAACAGTTGGGATTGAAGTTCTCTTCCGAATGCTAGGGGCAAGGGAGGAGGAGGAAGAGAGAGAAAGAGAGTCAGAGAGAGGAACCGAGACAGGGAAGAAGAAATTGAGAGAGAGAGGGACAAAGAGGAGGATGGGTGGGAGAGCAGGAAGGCAGAGAACGGATACTTAGTCATGGGGAGGTGGGAGGTAGAAAGATGAAGTGTTGGGAGAGCCAAAGAAAGTGAGAAAATGGTGGGAGGAATTGGTGGAGAAAGGGATGGAGAGGAAGGAACACAGAGAGGGAGTCAAGCACACACAACAACAAAACAACAAACAGAAGGGCCAGAATGCGAGAGTGCAGCAACAAATAAACAGAGAGACATGGCAGGAGGCAACAGCGCCGTGTCCATGATTGTTGTGTGAGATTGTGAAGTGTATAAGCTGCTTGTGTTGTGTAAACTGAGGGAGCTGTGTGTGTTGGGTTGGTAAAGTTACTCTCAAAATGAAGTGACACAGTGAGGATTTCTTTGCTGCCAACAAGCTGGATCACCAACTGGATCAACATTTGCTTGTTGAACGAGCGACACAAGATAAAAGTGTTGCATTGAGCACCACAATTCACACAGTACGAAGCAATGTGGAATTACGCTCTAATTCAGTTCCGGTATTATTGTCGGCACTCGAGCTGTTCGCGTGTCATTTCCGGCAAGTCAACGTCAATCGAGCCAAGACTTGTTTAAAGTCATTTACAAATCAGTTGTAAGACTTTCAGATCTCTAAACAATGGCCGCACGTGACATTTTCTTTTTATAGATAAATACGACCAAGAACTTTAAATATTCAACTAAGGGAAGCCCACAGCAAACAAAAACTAATCTCAAGTCCTCATGTTTGTGTCTCGACGAGTCTATAAAAGGAGAGGGCTTCCGTTATTCTATCATTTTCTTATTGTCAACACATTCCATAAAAAGACCAAAACAAACACAATACTCTCAATACTTTACGACTACACCAGCCTGTCTGTGGCTCAATCATTGCTAATAAAGATGGAAATCTTTAAAGACCAATGTATGTTTCCTTTAAAAAAAGCAAACGCAAACGCTACTCAAACACGAGTAATTAATACATTTGCTGGGAACTATTCTCAGTTGTGGAATAATACACATTTGGTGCTCTAGAACGGTACGTGTGAAATTAAATTTAAATAAACTCCAGTGCTATTTAAGGAACATGTCACCTATTTCAAGTGTGAGGCTCAGTTATGTGTTTTTTTTGGATGGCAGTGGTGGTCTATGGCACAGAGGAATAAAGACTTTCAAGCCTGGGCTACACAGAAAGTATCAAGCCTTATCCAAGTTATTATTTAATTGTTTACAAAAAAAAATGAAGTCATCACGTGGCGCCTCTCTTACCTGTAGGTGTTTGACGATGAAGACCACGGGCTCAGACAGGTAAACCTTATTGCTCTCCTTGTTAATGGATGCTGTGATGACCGGGGAGTTGACAATAACAGAGTAATTAGGGTAGACCGCATCGCTGCTCAGTCTAACGCTGGCGTTCTCCGTGGACAGGTAGGCCCCCAAGTTCTTGTACAGGACAAAGGCCATCCTGATCTCACCTGTAAGGAGACACACAGGAACATGGAGGATGATGAAGTTGATAAGTGTTGGCTGAAACCATGATGACAGAAATAGACGGTGGATGTGAGGAAGAGATTTCAAAAAGTATTTCAAGTGGGTTAGACAGAGAGGGGGGGGGGGGGAACAGGGACAGGGGGTCATAGAGAGTGAGAGGAAGAGATAATGGGAAATTTCGCTTCTACCGTTTCGGCCGTGTTGTCTCAGAGTGCTGGCTGACAGCTGGATAGAGTTTCCGTGTAGTTCTGACTGAGGGAATGTCAGGTCTGCTAGGTTCCCATCCGTGCTCAGCCTGGCCACTTCCAGCTCTGGGATACACACACACACACACACACACACACACACACACACACACACACACACACACACACACACACACACACACACACACACACACACACACACACACACACACACACACACACACACACACACACACATCCTAATGTCAAGTCATGGCACAGCACGTTACATCAGGTTTGCTTTCCTGCTCTTGTAAATAACAATGTTTTCTCACTAAGTGCTTCGCAGCAGAATACAGGCAAGAATCCTGAATCCTCGCTTCTTCTAAACAAAGAAAATGAACGCATCGAGGTAGATAATCCAGCCTCTTTCTTGTATTGTGGGAATCTAATTTCACCATCCAGGTTCGTTAGCACATTCCTGATTACGGCCATGTAATGCATTAGATAAAGTTTCTAATTAAGGACTCATTATACCTTTTTGCTGTATCGCTATCTTGTGCTTCTGAGTGATTTGGTGATTTAGACACTGCTTTCATGGTGAAAACACCTCCTTGATCGAATAAACAACACAAGGACGTGCGTACATGGAAATGAGAGTGGAGGAGGAGGTGGAGTGGGAGAAGAGGGTGAAAGGAAAGGAAGTTGAGGAGGTTAGGGTCAAGTGCTGCAGAGAAGTAACAAAGAAATAGGGTAGTCAGAACAAGCATGAGAGATGGGGGAACGAGCAGAGACAATGAGAAGAGAGGACTAGAGTGGCGATAGCAAGAATGAAGACTATGTTCTCTCTCAGAGTACAATAGATAGGGCACAAAGGCAAGAGATGCTAAGGTCTGGGAGAGAGGAAATGGAGGCCGAGAGAGAGACATGCAGACATAAACACAGACACTGATATGCAAATACTGGCAGAAAGAAATAGAAACACTGGTTAAGTGTCCCTTACTTGCACACGAGCCAAACTAAACATTTAAGCTATGTACACACAGACACAAATTAACACACCGACCCACCCACACACACAGACGCACACGCATGTACACACTCATCCACACCCACACACACACACAACAGCGGGGTATCAAAACACGCTGAGTCTAATCTAATTAAAGCTTCCTTGTCATGACAATCCTCTTCCTAAGAAACACACTTGTTCATTATCGTTATCACACACGCACGCTGTTACTGCTTTGTTATCCCTTCAAATCACTGTTTTGGTTCTAATAATAACACTATTTATTCATCTGCCTAATACTGCGCCGCATATTCACACAAAAAATCTAACACAATAATATCACCTACAGTAAACTGCAGTGGCTTCTTTAAAAATCATCGTCACTCAAATAATTTATTCCCGTCGCTCACTCTCCTCTGAAAGACTTGTTAAAAAGAATAAAATGGGGGACTTAAAAAGTGCACTGAGGAGAGTAGAGAGGGAGGAGAGGAAAGTCAGGATGGAAGAAGAAAAAGAGATGAGAGGCGGTTATGAATAAAAGAGAGAGATAATCATGGTGGATCTGCCCACTGGATTAGCTGGGAGGGAAGATTAACGGCACAAAAGGGAGAGGAATGCGGAGACCAAATTTTCCACAAAAAGATGATTTCCTGTTTTAAGTTCTTCAGAGATGTGGTAGCCTACATCTCGATTACTGTTTATGTAACCATATGTATGTGGTGCGTTCAGGAGGGGGGGGGGGGGGGGGGGGGAACAAACATTGGATGAGTCTGAAATTATGTAAAGTGAAATTGTGTAGGATGGCAGTTGTTGGGAATGAAGGTTTGTTCAAGGGAGAGCAAGACACAGTCATGTTGTGAGGACGGACTTTGTTGAACCTTGTCTGTCAGCGTCATGTAAAAGAAATGCTGTAATGTTATCACTGTGTGGTGTGTTTTAAATAGATGTGATTTTATTGCTTACTGGTGCGAAAGTGAGCAAAAAAACCCCCCCAAAAAAAACCCTTAGAACATCATTTGACATTCCACCACCACCATCACCCTCAAGCATGCACTCATCCACTCTTCTTCTTCACTAATCATCCTCATTCCTCCTGCTCCTCCATCAGGAATGTTCAACTCCTACTGGGTCCTACACAAGCCCAGTGAATACTAGGGAGATAAACTGTAGCACCTTTTGAAAAATCAAATCAAAAAGGGAAGTAAACAGGAAGATAATCAAGGGAAACACAAGTGAGTGCAACTCGCTGGTCTGCGTACCGATGAAAAGATGGCTCGGAGATACATCTTCAACTTAAGGCGTGAAAAGCAAAGAGGGCTTTTGTTCGCCGGTGTTTTTACCTTATTCTATGGCCTAATGATGGGAGGATTAGTGAGAGAGGATGAGGAGAGATGGGAGGAGGAGAAAGAGAGAGGAGAGGGAAGTGATGTGATGTGCACAACCCCATAATAACCAGCTCTGTCAATTCCGCCTAGAAGTGGAGTGAAGAAAATACGGGAAAAATAAATAAAGAATTATTATGGTCTCTGGCAAAGCATTCATCCTAGCATCAGACGCCTCGAGGCAGCAGTTTCCCCCTTGCTTTGTGTCGGATGAGGATGGGTCTGTGTCTGTGGATTTGACCCCTACAAAAACCTCACACACACAACAACCTGGACCTCTTCAACAGGAACTCTCTTTGACAGCTTCACACAGCTGCTCTACATAATAGAGCAGCTGTGTGAAGCTGTAAATACATTTAGTGTATTGTAAATGTTGTTTTGCGAATGCTACAAACCATTTGATTTTTGCACAGATAGTAAATAATCTCTGACAAATGCAATCGCAGCCATATTGATTTGAGTTATTAGTTATTTTTTCCTTCTATAAGGGGATGTTCATGGAGCCAAACAGGCGTCATGGTAGACGTTTGAATTATATGTTTTGCACAAAATAGTAATTTGTTCAGTAGTATTGTCACGGCAGGACCTGACAGGTTATTGCGCCAAATCCAATCAGGGACAGACCACCCAGAAGTTACATTCCCTTCAATTTCTATGGTTCTGTTATTGTATGCTTTCCTTGTTTGCTCTTGCTACTCTATATCATACAATTTTGATATAAAAGATGTAGATCAAAATGAGTCACTTCAGTTTTACAGTTTTATTCTGATTTTAGACTGAGATACATGAACAAAACATGGTTATCTTTGACTTCCCTTTAATGTTGCTGAAGGGATAACATATTTCTGTTATGTTTTGTTGTGTTTATTCATGCACACAAATTATTTATTTGACAGAGTGGTTTGTCAAGTAGCACACACAGAAATTAGAAAGTATTTTACACTAAGGAGTTGGACTAAATTTCTTCAAAAAGCATAACATACAAACACAAAATGCTGATGTTTTTAATATATATATTAAAAATGCAAGATATTTACCACGGTATCGCTGGCTAACCTGTCCAACAAGTTCAATATCAACTCTGCTTCTGTATTAAAATATTTGTCTTATTGTATCGTCCTTGTAGAATATTACTGCAGCTCATTTATTAGCAATGTTTAGCTCAGAATCCAACCAAACTACAAGCTAACTTGCAAATGTTTCTCTTTTGTCCTAACCATCTAACCATAAAAAAAAAAAGAAGCATTATTCTGCCTTACAAAGGACGATGATAGCCTATTATGTGATGCACTGTGAAGTTAGATGGTATACTTTGTTTCTGGTTTGTATTATAAAACATAGATCTGAGGCGAGGGTTCAGTAATGCTTGCTGTCAGCATTGCCTCTTACTATGATATTACATCATATTCTTAGATCTTATGCAGCCAGAGCTGGTTTACGTTATTATGAGATCTGTTAAAAAAAAAGATAAAAAAAAGAAAAGAAGAAGAAAGAAAGAAAACCTTATGAAATCTACCACATTTCTGCCAAAGTAAAAGCAAGTTGTACTGTAGAAATGATTCCCTCTATTACATTGTATTCAGGTCAATTCAACAA
Source organism: Cottoperca gobio (assembly GCF_900634415.1). Lineage (NCBI taxonomy): Eukaryota > Metazoa > Chordata > Actinopteri > Perciformes > Bovichtidae > Cottoperca > Cottoperca gobio. The sequence continues at coordinate 10,932,975 of NC_041355.1, forward strand.
CATGTAAAAGTGCTTATGTTCCAGCCGAGCAACACTTTCAACACCTGAGACGTGCCCATTGCAGCCACAGTCACAGCCACAGTTGGCAACTGTGTAGCTTCACCACAGCAAATGGAGGTTAAGTGCCTTGCTTGAGGGCATCTCAACAGGCTCCGTGACAGTTGCTGGGTCCAACTGAGTTTGGAGGATGGGAAGGGACTAAAAAAGAAATGTACTCACGGATGTTGTCAGTGGTCTCCTGCACAGTGTCAGTCTTGAGGAGGTTGTCAGCTAACATAAAAGCCCCGGTCTCCACAGTGTCGAGGAGCAGAGTGGCAGAGTGCAGTTGCCCAGTGGTGGACAGTTCCCTCCACGCCGCCTGGGCTCGTGGCTGCAGCAAATTATTCACCGTCTCCACCATAGCCTGGAGCAGCAGCAGAAACACGGAGGTCACATGGAGGAAACTAATGCTAACACTTTTATCCCTTTAAGTCACTGATGCTAATTGGAATTAATGCAGATCCATTCATAGTACATTGCTTCAACATTAACTACTGAAGGCAGCAATCAGTGAGATGCAACGGTGAGAATGCAGTGGCTTTTCATTTATCATGTTGATAAATAATGTTAACAGAAAAATGTAAGTGATGCAAATATGGCATTCCCATGCAGACATAACAAAGGCAAAAGCACAGCTGTTAAATAAAAAGTATATTTCCAAAGTTGCAGTCCACACTTTGCAATGTTCATTACCACCTTCTTTTTCTTCAGAATTCTCTTTATAAAAGGATGTTGTGATTGAAAATCCATCACAGATGTTCAGAAAATCAAGCTAAGCTAATTAGCTGATTGCAATCACCGTGCGTCTACACCCCCAAACCTGGTTCATGTCTCTCTCTTTTTTTAAGCAACAGTCTTATCTTGGAGTTGGAAAACTTGTGCTTGAGGGTCTGAGAAGAAATTAACGCTTTATCAGATAATGTCTGCTGGGTCATATCCAGCCGCACAGAATGATTTTTAATCCAACAATATTACCAAACGGAGAAAGGTTGGCTGGCGTAGATGAATCGCTCTTCAGGAAACAATGCTTATTTTGTCTCAAGCTCAAATCCTTTTATGCTCTTAAGAATTCACCTCCTTATTTTCAGACATGAACACCACATACACACAGAGACACGTACATCCTAAAAGGGAGAGATAAAGAAACGGAGAGAAAAGAGAGCTGGAGGAGAAGGGGAAGAAGAAGAAGAAGAAGAAGAAGAAGAAGAAGAAGAAGAAGAAGAAGAAGAAGAAGAAGGGGAGAGCCATGGGGAGAGCGATAAAACAGTCCACTGAGTCCATGGTGACAGGCATCCGCTGGGAACAAGGGAGGCGGAAAAGCGAATACAGGTGCTATCAAACACACACATCTCACACTCCGTCTCTTTATTTTCTCTTTCTCCGACTGTAAACCACTGTTTCCGCAAACGCACTCCCACCCCTCGCTTATCTCTCGCTCTTTCAATGCCTCTTTCTCTTGAGGAGGGTGGAAAAGGGAAAAAAAGGAACGCAGGTGACATTATACAAGCAAAGGGGGTGTCCAGTGGGGAATTGCAAGGGTAGGAGAGGAAGAGTGAGAGACATAAGTTTATTGGCATTTACACATTGACCATTTGACGTCCTCCCTTCACTCAGGGTTAGGGAGAAGCCAGATGCCAGGAGGGGAGGAGGGAAGGCCGCAACAGCGATGTTGTGTGGGCAGGGAAAGTGTCCTAGATAGAGAAACACTGTAGATAATGACTCATATGAGTATTGATGACATGTGATACAAAACGTGCAGTTGTCCTCTGAAATAAGAGCTAATCCTACCTGTTTATTTGGGGGGGGGTGATATCCACATGTAGATACAGCATAGCACACACACAAAATGGGTGCTTAGCCAACAAGCTAATATGATAATATTATGTCCTCTTTTAGCGCTAGCAGTTAATTAGCTGGGACGCATATCGGATGAGTTTGGGAGGGCTACATGTAAACAAAAACTAATTAATCCACTGCTTCGGCAAACAACCAGAATAAGCAGGAGTGGATATGAAGCACACCCATGCATACGTATACACCAGCAAATCTGTTTCTGTCTCCGTTGTCTCGTTGACTGTGACAGAAGACTACAAGCTTCAATGCCCCTTTAAATGAAAATCCAAGTTTATTAAAACTGTTTTTGTAGTTTTGCCCATCATTGATAATCAATTAGCATAATCATCAGAGACATTTTCCTAAGCACCCAACATTCTCTGGCTACAGCTTCTAAAATGTGAGAATCTTCTGCTCTTTTTATGGCTTTCTTCAATATTCTCTGACATTTTATTGGCAAAAGGAGAAATTGATTAATCTGGCGAATACCTAACATAATAATCGATAATGAATGATGATCATCATTGTAGCCCTGCATGCAACAGTATTATAATGATTAATCATTTATGTCACGAGGAACAATTCCAAAGCATTCGATGGTTCAAGCTGCTGTTTTGTATCGTTGTATATCTTTGAGTTTTTCAATATTGGTCAGATAAAGACATCTCCTTGTGCACTTGGAAATTATGATGGCCATCGTTTACACAATTTTTCGGACATTTTATATGAAAATAAATAACCAACATATTAATTGAAAATTAATTGAAAACAATCCAACTGTTTATTCCGATTATCTGAACCACTTTGAGCAGTTTGTGAGCAATAGGCTACAACAATGTTATACAATAAATAGTGTTGTCCTTATAGGTTAGGGTTAGAAATGCACACCCCAGCTGGCCAGCACACTAAGTGACCCAAATCAAACACACCCACAGGTACACGCACAGGTGCATGCTGGGTCTGACTACCATGCTAAACGCTGTATTGCTAAGTGGATCCTCCATCGTCATTTCTAAATTTACTCAGTAACTTGTACCTCTAGTGAGGTGTGTGAGGGCTTTCTGCTGTTCTCGATGTATTCTGCAGAGCCTTATTCAGCTCAACATACTTAAAAACTACGAGAGCCACAGTGGGACAGAGAGGCTAAACTGAACTGGATATAACGTTGGTATTATATGTACTACTGTAGTATGTTATCGAATAAACGAGCGGAGAGAAGTTTTACCTGGAGTAGAATGAGTGGGACTTTGCGGTGCACGAGACTCACAGAATGACGTCCAAACTGGTGAGTACCACAACGAACGTACTGTCATGGTTGTAATTGTCCAGAGGAGGACGTCAACGTAGCGTGCGTAGTGTGCGCGTGCTGTGTATGTGTGTGCGTTAATGTGCGCTACGCAGTCTGCGCGTGCTGTACGTGTCTGCACTACGCAGTCTGCGCGTGCTGTATGTGTCTGCACTACGCAGTGTGCGCGTGCTGTGTACGCGTGTGTATTAACGTGTGCTACGCAGTGTGCAAAAAAATGTCCAGCTATGTGTGTTTGTGGCTGAAGCCGCTGTGGTGTTATAGTTTATACATCTCTGTGTGTGTCTGCTTTGGTGATGTTTTATTCTTCTGTAAAGGAAGTGTGGGGTTATTTAATTTCTGTAGCCTGCTTTATGCACCCGCTGCGGTGTCCTCGGACGTTTAATATATTGTAATTTTCGTGTAATCTGAGTTTTGACAAATTGAAGTCTGTAACATGTGATGGATGTCTGGTACCGAGCAGGCAATATGGTTATCATTTTACAATTTGCCAATATTCTGCAAATAACTAATCTGGAGACTTGTGTAAAACCTGTATGATCGTCTGACTGGTTGTTTCTTGACCCGTAGTACATACCAATGTTGTTGAGTACCCAACTCTCTGCAATTAACTTGGTTAGTACAATAACTACTGATAGGAATGATGGCCAGAACTAAAAAGAAATAAGCCCCAAGTTGGATGAAACCAGCATTTCCTGTTAACTGCTTGTTGTGGAAATAATGCTTTCCCTGTGGTGTGTGCATGAATGAGTCCATATGCAGTGACATATAAATGCCATATATAAAATGTGTGTGTTTGATGGTGTGCACAAGGGGCTGGGATAATCATTGCAGTGCATCATTCTGCTCCACTTGCTGTACAGTAGCAGTCCAGGCAACAGAGAGAGGGATGCTCTGGAGGCACGGCAGATATGACAGCAGTGGCACTGCTTTCCATTCGCTCACACTTGTGGTGCTGCTCCCAGACGCTCACTTTGATGTGTTTCAGATAACCCTCCTTTTCTACTCTCATTAAACTTTTCATTGCTTTTTATTGAACTTTTGATTATCTTGCATTTTCAATTTCAAATAATTTTTTCATTGAAATTTAATTTGCTGCCGCTGAGATTGGATCTGTAGAGTAGAGAGATAGGTAAAGAGAATAAGGGGTGTGATTTCCTTGAGGTCCAGACATCTCCACATCAGAACTGAAAGATGTAATAAACGTGTTTGTGTGTGTGTGTGTGTGTGTGTGTGTGTGTGTGTGTGTGTGTGTGTGTGTGTGTGTGTGTGTGTGTGTGTGTGTGTGTGTGTATGCTTTGGTGCCGTTGGTGACATTTCTATCTGCACAAGAATGAGGACTTGAGGGCTAAAATGGAGACAGGTTTTTTTTAGAGGTCTTCAAAGAGGGGAGAGACTCTGCAGAGACAGATAAGAGTGTCGTTGGTGTGCATGTGCGACTATGTATTCCAGGGTAGGCACGTGCATGTGTGTGCACGTATCCACAGCATGCACTTAAACACCCATACACACGGCAGTAAATGGGGCAGAAGTGAAATGCTTTGAAGCATTGGGGTAATCCAGCGTAAACAGCAGCGGCAAGACAGACTAGAGCTGGGCTGTTCTACTACTCCCAGCTACAGAAGGGGAGCATGGGCACAAGCACATGTGCTTGTATGTACAGTATGTGTACACTCACGCACAGTAGAGGCACACTTTGTAAAAAATGACGGCGTTGAAATGTTTGAAGTAAGAAAGGGGCGAGAGTAGAGAAAAGAATGGATTCCTTTTTTTCTTTTAGTCGCTTGGCTGAGCTCTGAGAAAGTGCATGTTTTGAAAATGTTTTCATCAGAGAAGCAGGCTTATCTGTCAGTTGTTGGTGTTTGTCTTCCCTGACAGGATGAGTTTGCAGCTAAATCAGGCTTTAAATTCACAGCATGTCATGTTCTGACCCGCCATCCATAAATAGAGGGCAAATTAGACATTGTCATTGAGCATCACTGTCTCCTCACTGCCCCCTTTATTGTTTTTCTTTCTCTCACATTCCATTTCTGTTTCTGTTACTCTCCTCTCTTTCTGTTTAATTTCTACCCCCTCTCTTTTTTTCTCAGTCTACCTTGCAGTCTCTACCTCCCTCCATCAATCCACCCTACAGCATGAAAGCCTCTCCACACCAGCAACTTCATCATGAATAAATTGCCAATTTAGTATACATGAAACGAGTCCCCAGTTCCCCAAACGAAGTGAGAGAGGAGGAGAGATGAAGTGTGAGAGGGAGAGAGAGAGAGGGAGAAAGAGAGGGAAGGAAAAAGAGAATTCAATTATTTTTTGTCTCTATTAAGAACCCAAACCTCCTGCCCACTCTCCTCACTTGGCAATTAGTGCTGTAGATAATTAACGAGGAGAGGGCAGCACCACACCACATCCCTAATCAAGCACATTTCTATCTGGCAGAGTAAGGGACTGTTGGTATAATTTTGTTTCACATTACTAAGGCTAATTATATAATCGATCACTCCCAGCCCCCTTCAGTACCCAAGGTGTGCGGTGGAACGCTTTGATTGTAACCTGTAACTAGCGGTCTGAAAGCAGCCACTCCTTGGAATTCAGCATTTATTGGATTAAGGAGACGCATCAAAATGTCTTACTGTTTTGATGTGATGGAATGAGATCATTGTTGAAAGTATATTTATATATTTGTAACGTGCGTGCATGTTTGTGTGTGTGTGTGTGTGTTTGTGTGTCAGCTTGCATATAGTCCTAAGCCATGTTCTATGATGTGACATTGCTGACTGGTGCTGACGTTAAGACTTTTCAGGGGAGAGTGGGGGAAAAAGCCTGCATCAGGAGAAAAAGAGCTAGCCCATCAAGGGTGTGTGTGTGTGTGTGTGTGTGTGTGTGTGTGTGTGTGTGTGTGTGTGTGTGTGTGTGTGTGTGTGTGTGTGTGTGTGTGTGTGTGTGTGTGTGTGTGTGTGTGTGTGTGTGTGTGTGTGTGTGTGTGTGTGTGTGTGTGCAGAGAGAGAGAGAGAAAAAGAGAGACGCTGCAGTCTATCTACAGCACATGGTTGAGGAAGGTGGGGTCTTTTGATGTTCTCAATAGTGATTTTAGCTGACCAGAAACATGCCTAAATGATCTTGGCTTTTCCGTTCACGGTGTGAGCCCATGGCGTCAACACGAACAAACATCAATACAAGCAGACCAACAAGGACGGAAAAAACAAATATGAACACTGAGCCACAAACACAAGCTGGTATTATTTTTAAGGCACTGAAGCCGTGACCAAGCAATACGCAACAGAGTATTCATCACACTCTATCCTTTCTCTCTGATACAGCAGCACAGAGGGCATTTCATTGAATGGAGATGGATAGCGAGTCATTTGGTTCCAGGCAGGCCTGTTTACAATTCTGCAGACAAAACTCCAAAATAGATGAGCTAGTATTGATATTGATCATGGCCTCTTATCAGTAACATTGATTTTGAAAAAGAAAGTTCAATTAAAAACAAAAGAATGCAAACCCTTTGAGGAGACGAAAACCTTTGTTTGAAGTTACCAGTGACCCTGATGCACGCTGTGGTTCAGGATCAGAATAGAGCTATTAAATGGCCGCCCTCCTCAAAGGGTTGGGATGCAAATCATAAGACAACTGCTGCAGCATAGAATTAGAATTCTACGTAGAGCGTTGTTAGGTGTAATCACACACAAGCTTGCATTGCGGATTACATGCCGAGTGTGAAGAAAAAAAAACATGTGGGTCTAATGGTGTGCCAAAGTAATCAACGATACCAGGAAGCGGAAATACCTGTGTGAAAAACCTGCAGGACCTTTCTCTCTTCTGAAGCTGCAAATTCAAACAATTCAGCTGTTAGCGATATAACACCTCTCAGTCATACACACACATACACACACACACACACCCACACACACACACACACACACACGCATACACACATATGAACACTTGCGTGCACAATGGCAGTCTCACCCACTTCATTAACATTGCATGGAAATTCTTTGATATATATTGTTATTCTCCTCACTCACACCCTATTTTTTTTTTTATTCATTCTCCCATAATCGTCTTTCTACTATTTCTTTCTCTTTTTTCTTCCAGATCATTTTCATAATTTTATTTTCCTCCATTCCCTTTTTTCTTCTCATTCTCTGCATCTACTGTCAAGTTAATTGATGGCATTAATTACTGCGCCACTCGTGCTTGATCGGTCATATTCGATTTCTTAACAAAAATTAGCATAATAAGCTGACATATTACTCAATTAGGTATATATAATTGGGCCATTATTGAAAACAAGAGGAATGCTTTTCCTCTTCTATGGAGGACTTTTTTCTACAAATTCAACCTTTTAACGGGCTATTTGATCAACAGCAAAACGCAGATTAATTGTTTCCACTTACACATGCTCTGGTATGTATTCACTTCACACGTGTTACTGAATTACTTAGAGGTAGCAGAGCAATGTAACGAGTGTGACAGTGAGACAAAATAAGGCCGACTATTGTGAATAAAGCTGACCTAGTAACTGAGAAGCTGGAAACAAAAGCAGGTGATTCTATAAGAGGTGGCAGCGGCTGTCAATCTGGGGGCTAAACCCCGCCTATCACTGTTGACCTCAGCACAGACGATCAAGAAACAGTCCGCCTTCCAGTCAGTCAGTCAATTAGCTAGCCAAGCCAGCCAGTCAGCCATTCCCTAATGATTTATCCCACTTTATTTGAATGCCTACATGAACACAGTACAGAACAAAATTCTTTCCTTGTCTACCGGAGTAATAAAAGAGATCCTTCGCATACTCACGATCGAGTTTCCATTAATGTAATCCTAAAGTAAGCACTCAAGCCCGCTTGTCGACAGCATCTCCATAGCCATAGCTCAAAGGGCTGAAGTTCATTAAACAATGAGCTATGACGTAAAGTGTGTCCCAAGCCTGTTTTTATCTCAAGTACTGTATGTTTTAATGAGAATCACTCCCCGGGCGAGACAGAGTTTTATTAAATATCAGTCCTAATCTGAAAAGAGTTGCCAAATACTAAAAAGAGGTTATCTATCAGCCCTAATGTTGGGAAAGACTTGTTATAAAGACCATCAGAAGAGGATCAAATAATGTCTAAAAGCAGCTATTAATCATCTGGAAATCTACAGTGTTGTGTAGGGTTCTTCATCAAACCGTGCACGCAGAGACTTTTCTAAACCCTAAAGAATGAGTGTAAGACACAAATGACAAACCGCTGACGCTAATCATCTAAGTTTCTCTATCTTTTCCCTTTTCTATCCCTCATCCCTCTATCCCTCTATTCTTTCATTTGCCTCGCATCCTTCCCCATAGCAGTGCCTGCAAGAAAACCATTCATCTCACTCATTCATTTACAATAAATTAACCTTCCATCACGAGGGTTTCAGGAAGCAGTACCTTGGTGAGGCTGCGGGCAGCGCTGTCTTTGCCCCCGGGGGTGAGGTTCCTGAGCTGTACGTCCAGCAGTTCCACCAGTTGGGCCATGGCCCGCACTGTGGATGGCACATCGCCAGGACGCAGAAGACCTTTGGTCTGCTCTGCCAGCTCCCTGGCCACAATTGCTGCTGTCTCGCCCGAACGGAGCTGTGAGCCAAACAGGGTGATGTGGGCGGAGAGTGGAGTAAAGTCGAAGAATGAGAGAGATTGATGGAAGTAAGAGAAAAAAGAGAAAAGAGTCGGATGAGGTGAGAAGCGAAGAGAAAGTTGGGAACAAAGTTAGTGAGAGTGTGAAGAGGAGGACAGTGAGGAGGACGAAAGAGTACAGCAAAAGACAGATGGAAAAATGAAAGGATGAGAGGTCAAGGACAGGTGGAGTGAGGGAAGTAAATGTGGAGGAATGGGCAAGAATAGGATGGGAGCACAGGGGGTGAGAGGAAGTCAGTGTTGTTTCCAGTAATTTATAACTTATAAACACATTTAAGAATAGTTTACAGAGAAAGCTCCTACTTAAGCACATCTGCTGCAATGCTGATTTCACAGGGAGCATTTTTCCTTGTCTTGTCTTATAAAGAAAACCCTTAAAGCCTTGTGTCTCGTGTGAGAACAGACGCAAAAGCCATACATTTAAATTGTGGGATTAATAACTGGGGCAGCGCTTTACAGAATAACAGTATCTTGAAGAAGCAAACACAGACATGTTTTTCCATGCAAAAGCAATGCATTCTATGTAAATGAGCCACTCTTGATGCATTGTAGCGTATTATAATGATAGCGCGGCGTGAGTGAGTGACCTTATTGGACATTTACATTTCCCCCCTACAGCGATATAAAAGCTCTCAGATCTCAAACACAAGTTATGGTTAACTACTGAAGATGGATACATGGCCACAATCTTCCCCTGTAGTCAAGTGCGTCTTCATGTGTGAGAAATCGCTCCAGGACTATCCATAACACATACACTTATGCCCTTAAACTGGGGCTCTGTGGGAGCTAAAAGGACCAGCAGCCACATTCAGACTTACTTTCTGCATAATGTGGTTGACCCAGGGCGACGTGCAGTTGCTGAGGTCAGGGCCTCGGGGATCCCAGTAGCCCAAATGGGCCATGCACACGTATGTGGCCACGCCTGCAAGACAAGCAAAACAAACAGAGTAAGACAGAGCTGACATTCACCAGGAGACACAAAGACTCTTGAGATTGCCTCGGGTTCACAAAGCAGTTTGTGTGTGCAGGCTGTGTGTGTGTGTGTGTGTGTGTGTGTGTGTGTGTGTGTGTGTGTGTGTGTGTGTGTGTGTGTGGATGGAAGGAGGATTGAAGAATCATACTTTTCATGCGAGCTAATTGATTGAAATAGGATAATTTTTCCTAAGGAAATATGTGTGTGTGTGTGTGTGTGTATGTGTGTGTGTGTGTGTGTGTGTGAGAGAGAGACTTTACACGTCTACTCCATTACATTTCAGAGAGAATTGTTGTATTGTTGTTTTACTTTTGAAACAGCCCCTATTACATCTTCAGACCCCATTACATTGTACTCCTCTCCATTCCACAATCCCTGCCAACATTTTAAAACATGTTCTTTAAGTATATTAACTACATTTATGTACTGGAGATAGTAGCTAGTTATTTTACAAGGTAAGGCTTCACGTGCAAACACACATACAGCTCATAAAACATGATGCACTGTTTGAATGGCTCGCCAGCAGCATGTGGAGCGTACATAGAGCAGCTAAAGCATTAATATACTTTTTACAGGTGGAGACTGTGATCATAAAGGATGCTGTTTTCTGCTGCTTTGACTTTTTGTATTTAATAGTGGTAGCGATGCTTTTACTTTGGATTTGCCAATTAAACAGCTCTAAACTGGTTGCAGTTGGATTTCTACAACTTTTTACAAAGAGTTAGCAAGGAAGTAAACTAAGACATATTTCCCTGGGCAAAGCTTTTACACAAACCATTTACTGAACCCCACCATGTTAATTCCTCTATACATTCTGCCATCCACCCACCCACGCAGCTTCCTTACCCAGTGTCCCTACAGGGCAGGGCTGCTTGGCTTTCTGGCCCTGCTGTGTGCGGGGCCATGATATGTCGGCTGTCAGCCTTGGATTGCAGAAGTCTTGGGGAGGCAGGGCAGGAGGCTGCGGGGCTGCTGGAGGGACCACCACCGGAGGAGAGCGTCCTCCAGCTTTCTGGTTGGTGTCTGGAATCTGGTTGGTGTCAGATGACGAGCCACCGCCAGGAACCAGGGCAGGCTGGCGGACCGTGGTGGTGGTTCGCCAACGCTGGCCAGGGGAGGTGGTGAGGAGAGGCCGTGGGGTGGTGAAGTAAGGAGGAGAACGAGTGGTGGTGGTACGGCTGGTAGATGAAGAGGAGGAACCTCCGCCGCCAACCGGACCTCCTCCGCCACTTACGCCGCCTCGGATAGGAGGTATCATGGGAGGTGGGCGATAGTCTAAAGAGAAAGAGAGAAAGGTTTGAATTCACACAAAAACACAGCCCCTTGGTTCTTAAACAAAGAGCCAGGACCCACAGTGAGATGTGCAGATGTGTGGGTCCAAACATGACTGGAGTCTGGATCTTTGTCTGACCAGGACATGAGTTAAAAATGCATTGGATACAAAAGTAAGAACAACATATGTGACTAATGGCCTACAACCGTGAATAATATTAAAGTAACAGACACAAACGCAGTTGCAGGCGCTCCTTTACACAGCACTAAATATCTGTAACAGGGAGTAGCTCATGTTTCTGATGACTTCCCAATGCTAGTGTTTTATTCCTCGTCAATGCAGTCAATATGCCAGATCTCTGTGGGGTTTCTTTTCTTTCTTTATCAGTCACTCCCAAGTTCAGGAAATATTTCCAAACAACAATCGGTTTGCACTGCAAACGTGCACAAGGTTACCAGTCGTTCCTATGGGACTGGTACACAGTAGTGGCTAATGCTGCCTAACCTGGCAGAAAAAAAAACATTCTTTCAGTGTCATGCATGATTCATAACAAGAGGACATCACGCAAGGGTAGGAAGGTCACTTAAATGCATATGATTCTTTTGTTGTCAATATTTCATTGTAAAAAAAGCTCAATTATTCACATTGACCCTGTTCAGGGAACAGAAATAAAGAATGGATGGATGAGAGGAGAGAAGAATAGAGCATGTGTTTGTGAAGTGTTGGTGTCCTCTTATGAACTTATACCAGTGTGTCTCCCTGCTCACCTCCTGTTGCTTTCCTCTGCACATGCTACAGATCAATAGTGTAGGGATCGAAAGTTGGATAAAGGGAAATAATTATTTACAGCTGTCCCTCACTTTCTCTTTAGAATATGTTATCGGTCTCAAATCATTTTGAATGCATTATGGGTAATATTGCATTCAGGTGGGGCCCATTTTCTAAAGCCACATTTTTACTTGGAAACATTATTTAACAAAGCAGGGGATAGCTTTGTCTCTCACTGTGGACACTTTTATTGTCCAGCTGAGATTGCCTTAAAGTATTTTATAAAGTATATTCCAAGAATGTTTTTTGGAATTTGTAATTACAGAAAACTCACAGCCTGTGCATCATGTTTGAAGCTGCAGAGGCTCCACATCGTGTGAATTATGATAGCTCCAAACTTTTAACCTAGATGCAACTACAAATGCCTTATGCCAAATCAACACAGCACACTAAATATAGTTAGCCCGCAGGTCTATGCAGCTGATAGCTACAGTGTTTTGACTTCATCTTCCTATTAAAAACCCATAATGTGTGGATTGCCTGAAGTACACATAAAGGCAAGCGCACAAACAAACAGAGAGGTACACAGACATAAACACAGGAGGCAACTCTCCTAGATCACAAAGATGCTCAAATGTGAATTCTCACACTACCGCGTAATAAGAGAGAAATATAGCTTGTGACATATCAGGTTCTGTGTTTAGTTATTGGCTAAAAATATTTTCTACACACAGTAAGAAAAGGGTGACAGCTGAACCTGGCGGACGTCACCTTCTTAAAAGACTTTCCTCACCATCTCCACGCCGACCAGAAACTATGAATACGATTAATTCTTTTCTGAAGTGTGTGCAGTATATCGACTTCAAGCTACATGATTTCTGGGTGATGGAGTCCTCTGGGTGTTGGAACTATCGCTAGCTGCCAGTTGGGGTAGAAAAAAAGTGTAAAGTTGTGTGACTCGCTTCAAGGCTGCCCTGATGTTAAAATTCTTGATTCCATGATTTTCAGCACCAATGGAAAGCACAGGCACGTGTGTTTCTCTGTCTAAGGGGTGAGTGTGCCTAAGGCCATAATATGTACTACATGCTGGTCCCTGACATTGAAGGGTTATAGAATGTGTCGCACAGGCTGATTGTACAGGCTGATATAATTGCACATATTTGTAACTGCAATGGGTTTTTTTGTGCACTGCATATTGACGGATACAGCTTAATTTGGGGTGTTAGTTTAACTAAAGTTAGTTTTGGTCAGCGTTGTCATTTTGTGATGCTTTTTTTTGTTCCTTTGGGGATGCAGAGAATGAAGTGTGGATGTGTGGGTTTTTAGTAAAGAGTGGCGGTGTTTATATTATATAGCGTGAACTGAAGTTATTCATTCTTGTGGATTGTAGGTTTAATCAAAGACTCCTACTACTACTCTCTCTGTCTCTCTCTCTCCCTCTCTCTCCCTGTCTCTCTGCCGGGTTGACTGACAGCCACGAAACATCCCTCTCCTCCTGTATGTTCTGTTCTCTTCCTCCACAACTCAATGGAGTGTTTCCGTACCTAAACTGTGCTGCTCTTCGTTCCTGAATCACTGCCGCTCTGCCTCATGCATTCTCCACGGAACATTGCCATCAATCATGCGTAGCAGCAGTGGCCCAGGGACTAGCTGTCAATCTACGTGTGTCTACACTTATGAAGTGTGTGTGTGTGAGTGTGTGTGTGTGAGTACGTGCGTGCGTGCATGTGTGTCTGTGTGCGCGCTCAAACGGGAAGCTCCATTAGAGGCTCTGCCACAACAATAGAAGAGTAATGGTGTGTGCGTGTGTGTGTGTGTGCGTGTGTGTGTGTGTGTGTGTCTGAGGTTGATGTCTGCTGTCATTTCAGTACAGGGCAGAAAACACAGGGGCTGGAAGCTTGGGGTGAGGTAATACAAAAGCCTGCAAGTATTCACAGGCAAGGGGCCCACACCACTTCACAACCCATGTATCTCTATCTCTCTTCTTTCCTCTGCTATTGACATTTTACATCTGCTTTTATTCCTTCCTTACTTTTCTCCACATTTGTATTATACTTATGTCAATGTCTATACTTCCCAGCACTCTCTTTCAAGTGTGCCCGCCCATGTCTTTATGGTGTCCTTGTGTGCTTGCTCTTTTGCAGCATTTAGATGAGGGTTGGGGGCGGGATGGATCTTGCAATGCGATGAATTCATCACTGGCATCACTGAGGATGCTGTGAAAGACGCTGTAGGAAACTAGAGGAACATGACATAACGGCTTCATGAAACATTTATAGAGAAAAAGGCTAGAGGTTGTACTCATGGGGACCGACATATCTTCCCTCGTTTAAGTTGAGGAAGCCTTGAGTAAACGCACCATGACAACTTCAAGATGTCAGCTAACTTAAATGTTGTGCTCTTCGCCGAGACTGACGCCACAAGAACAAAACCTAAATACAGTTGTAAATTCAGTTCAGATGTTTTGCTCTGTATGTATGTCCTGCACATGTGGGTGACACATTGACAGTAAATAAAAACACTCAGTTATTATATTACATGACCTTCGCGTACCAGTAGTTGGCACCCTGCCCTGATAAATCTTTGTACGGCATTAACCATTCTAGCACTGGGCAAGCATAACAACATGATGTTAATAAGACAATATATCATAATATAACATGTATGCAGAATAAAAAGCATAATGAATACGCAAAAAACATGTAAGTGAATAAGAAAATGGAATGGATGAATAAGATGGCTTTTAGTGTGGTAACAATCTTCTGCAAGTTCTATCCAAAGAGGGTGTACTGTGTGCACATGCACGAACATGTAAAACAATGGATCGACTAAATAATTAAAAAAGAAATACTGTTGCAGTCGGCAAGAAGCCTCAATAATTAAATTACAGTTTTCTTTGAATATTTCTGTAAAATAACTAACTAATTATGAGCATTATCCTAATGATATAATACCACTAATAGCTGACGAGCCCTCTGTATGTTTTATAAAACATACCGCTAAGGAAGAAAGTGCGATGCAACTGAAAGCCCTAGAACTACTAATGGACTCTGTGGGGAGATAGTTTTGTCCTCTGCTGTTTACAAGGTCAAGAATACACTTTCAGTTTCAACTTTCTTGCTACCATGGATGAGAAGTCCTTTTAAAGTGCTCAGTAAAAAAAAAGGACATTTGAACTTGTACTATTCTATGAAAACCAGCAAACTCCATCTGCTGGGAAAGACTGTTCGGCATGATTGAAGGCTCTGGAACATTTGGAATGGTGAGAGTATTCTATTTTATTTCATTATATTCTGTTTGTTTTCCTGACCTGTAGCAAGCCCAGGGGAAGGTGAGACAATGGCAGGCAGTACAATTGTTTCTGGAGTTGTCTATCTGTCACCACACTGGAGGGGCCGTAGAGCTGCTGTCAGTCAGCCTGGGATGCTATCACATGATCCTCTGACATGCAGACAGATGTGTGTGTGTGTGTGTGTGTGTGTGTGTGTGTGTGTGTGTGTGCGTGTGCGTGTGTGTATGGTGATGTTTTTCTGTGTGGGTGCGACTGCCTGTCTCTGTCTCTGCTCTGTTGCCGAGAATGCTCTTGTTGACTTCTAACTCGGTAAACAGAGGGATCGTAAATCCACAGCACAAAAAGTAGAAGGCAAGGAAGAGAGAGGAGAGGGAAAATGAACTTCCTCGAGCAAGTTTCCCACACCGGCAGGCGGCAAGTGAGAGAGGGGAAGAATGAAACCGAAGCAAAGAGGGATTTGAATGAAGACAGAAGTTTCACAGAACTGAGACGGAGTGTCTATTACACTCGTATGGTTTTCTTAATATCCAAGATGATTACTTTCTTGGAGTTTCCTTAAAAGTTAGTGCCTCGACAAACACACACACACACACACACACACACACATCATCCTGTCCAACCGTAGGAAGAGATGGATCCAGAGGGGTAACAGCAAAATGATAATCTGACTGGAGGGCACTAAGCTTTCTAGGCTGGATAGTAGTGCAGACAGTGAATAGGGCTGCATACTGTGATAACACACTGCCCCTATGGCTGGAATGCACACACACACACACACACACAAACGTACACACACTCACTTGTATAGACATTTAGTTTTCGCTCAGTTGTGCGCCAACCAACACACACAAATGCATGCAGATACACACACACACACACACACACACACACACACACACACACGCACACACTTGAGCCAGAATTTACTTTTCACTCACTTGCAATACACACACTCGTACGCACACAGAGCTTGCGGCGAGTGGCTCGAGCTCGCTGATAAGACAGAATGGAGCACTTCAAAGCGGTGATACTTGGAGATAGAAAACAACCTCAACTAATAGAGCCTCCCTCAAAATGGCTGCCAGGCACCACCACATTCCACGGCTAGTGTTTCCACATCCAGACATATCACCGCTCAGCCCCGTTGGATTACCAGTTGCATAATCATGTCTTCCCTTCGTTTAGGTCAAAGACACCTGCAGCAAGTTTGCCAATTACATGCTTCTGTCTTAATCGGGGGAAGTTCCCTTGTTCACAGCAAAGGGCTAAAGGTTCAGGCCAGTTTTTCTGTTTTTCTTTTTAATAATTGAAGGATTCATCAGCATATTCCTTCAAATTCCAGACTGTGGCCTCTCCCATGCCAGACATTGAATAGGCAGCATGGAATGTATGTCCATTCTGTGAGGACAACAGGTATGAATATATAGTAGGCATTGAGCAAAAATCCTATTACGGTGTAGAATGAGAGCTGTAGAATCTAGCAAGTGACCCTGTGGCTATTCAGTATATTTGCTCCACGTAATTAATCACTATGGCCCATTATTTGAACATTAAGATTGTATACTTTTTAAAAATATATTTCAAAAATGAAATCCGATTAGCGCACAGCCCCGGCGACACATTCTGCTCGCCGCTCTCTGCTGTAGTTACTTCCTGTGGGCTGTGGGCTGTGGGCTTCCCTTTGCACCCTGTTGTCCTGGCTAGGCCTGCTTAATTTGGCATGTGCTTTTTTTGGCAGAAGAAAAAGCGGTGCGGAGGCCAAATGCACGCCGAGGGCCTGGCTGGGGCGAACCAATCGATAAGGACACACTGCAGGCAAAGAACAGGTGCACCAGACTCTCTGGGGCTGAGTTCAGTCTCTGCTGAGACAACTGTGTCCTAATCTATTTGGGATTGAGGGAGAAAGGCAGGGAGGGAGGAGGAGGAGAAGGCGAAGAAGAAAAAGAAGAAGAAGAAGAAGAAGTATGTACTCAAGTTGCCGTGTATAATACTCTTTACTGGTGCACAGGGTTGTGGACTTTTTTTGTGTAGCATGTTTGTTTTCATTTATTATTTTACAAGAAACACGATGAAACTACAATTGTTTTTTTAACATTACATTTGTTTTGTTTTTGTTGAATTCAAAGTTTAATATACTTTGCAAACACTTGTATGCCATACTAAGTAATCCTGTACGTTTAATTTGACACCATCTCAGGAGGTCTGTCAAGGACTTTACACACTGACAGCGTGCACACTCACTCACACACACACACATAAATACACAACTTGGTGTGTCGAGCCAGAAATGTGCTGATGGTTAGTCTAATCAGTGATGTGGTGATAGAGGGTCTCCACTTCAACCACTAACTCTTGTTATTCTCTCCACTTTAGCTTGTTTCCAGCATGTCCTGCACTGCTGCTTAGCCATGTCGCTTGATTGCAATCTGGTGCCAAGGAAGGCAACAAAAAAAAAAGGGAGAGGTGGGGGTGGGGGAGGGTGGTGTAAATAAGTGGAGAGCGGGTGAAGACAATAGAAATGTCATGCTTGACTTCCTTAGGAAATGGAACTCTGTGATTCCAGCCATTAAGAGTTCAAAGGTGAATCTTTAAATTTCCGTAAACTGACAAGTGTGAAACAGAGGTCAACTCTATATAACTGTGTATTTAATAGATTAGAATAGAATGTCAGCGTTTTGATTACGCTCTAAGATTGAGGATATCACTTCAGACACTTAATATTTGAGTGAAGTTAGCAACCGGCTAGAATAATTGAGTTTTTATTTAGAATTGTTCTAAAACTCAACACTAAAGTAATGCTTGAGCAAAATGCACTCAAGCTCTCAACTTCATGTAGACACAACGCACAAATAGACAGCTATTTCTAGTGTTTTTTTATTGTACTTTAGAGTGAATGTACGTTGTAGTAAGTATTATACAACGCTTGTAACACAGTGTATCTGTGTCTCCTTCTGACTAACTTCTTTACCACCGTCTCTATGCAACAGGTGCTGGTTCTATCCTGTAAAAGATGCAATCAGGTTGTTTCAATTGAACTTATGAAAGTGAACTAGATCATTGCCTTACATTTCTAAAGTGACACAGTACTAGGAGGAGAACATATAGTAAGAAGTGGAGCAGCAGGAGGAAATGAGGAGAACGAAAATAAGGGTGAAACAAATATGGGAAATGTCCGAGTTGAAATTTGTTTAGTTTTATCCCTGTTTGCCCCTCCCTTCCCGAAGATGCAGATAACATGAATAATTTTGCGACTTTGTTGGGAAAACTTTGTGTGAAAGTGTGGCAAGGCAGACTGGTGGTGATAAATTATTCAAATGTTTCATCGGAGCCATGCCGCTTGCGTAGGGCAGGCCTCTATAATATGCATGTAAGAAGACATGATGAAACAACTCCATAAACAGTAGAGAGTGAGAGAGTGTTTGGGGAGTGTGGGGCGGGAGGAAGGGGTGATGCAGAGACAAGTGACTTTGACTCTGACTCTGCGTAGGCATTCATGCAATAGGCCTATAATATATACATCTAAGGACACTCGATGAAATAGCGTTGTGTGATGTGGGAAAGGGTTGGGTGCTGAAAAGGAGGGCAGATTAGGCGGGAGATAAGGACGACAGAGAAAGAAGAAAAAAACACTGGAAAACAGAGTTAAAGAAAGATCTACGGAAAGGGGAATGTTGAGTGTTCTGCCATTGTGAGTGGATGTGTCAGTGTGAGAGAGACAGGGGAAAGAAAGAAGGGGTATTTAACAAACGAAGAAGAAAGCCAAACTGACATGGGAAACTATAAATGCAGACAGACTTTCTTCTTAAGTATCAAGGGAGGAACCACTTCTACTATCTGTAGGCCTAAGGTGAATTAAACTTCGCCCTTTTTTATTTCTTTCCCATGATTTATTTTAAGTCTCATGCTTAAAGCAAACCTCGTGACGTACAGGGCTTTACACTTGTTTGTTAATTAAAAACCATACAAGCCCAAAGTACTCAAACCCAGCAGTGTGTTATATTGTTGTAGTACAAGCACCAACACCAGGACTGCTGAAATGTAGGAGTACATAATGACTTAAATTAAGATATATTTGGTAAAAGATATAAACTGTTCAGAAATAAATAAACTGTGCAAATGCTTTAGAATTACCTATTTGTAAAGCGTCTAGTGAGCTGCCTTTGTTAGCCACTTGGACAGGCAGAACACAGTAATTGGTGAGCTCTGTGTTGTACCCCAATTGCACTCAGTCCTCAGTGGCCTACCACGGCCTTCTTTTACTCCATGGCCCATTTCCTGTCTCATTTTATATCTTTTAAGAAGTCCATATGAGCCGAAACGCAAACAGGGCGACCATTACGCTCGGTAATAAGTGGAAACTCTCAGAATGGCCCCTTTTTCTTTGGCTTGTTTCCTGAACTGAGTTAAGAAAAGAATAAAAAAAAAAAAACACCAGGTCTGCAACACGGACAGTTTACCTTTTTCAGAGTATGTTTTAATATATTTATAATGATCCTAAAAAGAAAATCACAGACAAGTCTAGAAGGAATAAAGAGAAACATTTGGGTTTGCATTCAATAACAAAATCAAACTTGAATGAATCTTCTTGTTGCCTCGTTTTCTGAAGAATGAGAAAATCATGCAGTTAAAGTAGTTACTTTATTCCTCGTCTTCATTGAGTGTGGTAGCGGGGAGTAAAAGAGCGGGGAGGAATTGATTGTATGTATTTATCTCCTGCTGGTCAGCAGTCTGGCTTGTTGCTGTTCACTGGAGGTCATTCTCTACATTGAATCCCCATTGATCTCCTCTTTAGAGCCTCCTGAGACACCCAGAGCTCCATTATGAGAGTGATCACACTCTCAAGCGTTCACCAATAAACACGTATGCACACTCGTGTATAGAGAAACGCAAACTCGTACCGTAAGTACATTAGCGCGTTAGAACACAGGCACGCACATCATTATGCGCGCATAAACACTCACATACACACATTTTTACAGCAAGGCCTCCCTTCACACACGCACACTAATCGGTAGAAACCAAGTTTAACGCTGCCTCTCTATAATTCCTTGTACTGCGCCTTCTAACTGCGTGTAAGAGCATGCATTAATTCAGCCATCATTTAATAAGACACGCAGTCAGACTGCCTTGACCACTCCATAGAAAGGTGCTGAAAGGCAATTACGCTGGGCAAATAGCCCTTCAGGCTCCAGGGGCCTAAGCCCTTCCATCCAAAGGAAGGAAGGAAGGAAGGAGGGGAGGGTGGAGTCTAACCCCACACCACTGTAGAAAGAGAGTCACTGAGGGTTACAGCGTACTCCTAGCCCTTTCAGACGGACACAGCGATGCTGCCGATGGTTGATCTAAATGAGTTGACCTGCAAAATGAACTCATGACCTCTCCAAACCGGGTCGAACATGAGTCAGACCCTGCGCAGCTTAGATAAACAGGCATATCTATCATGAGTTTTTAACCAAACTCACCTGCATTTGATCGGATTTACTGATTCATAAATGAAGGATGTGATGTTTAAAGGACTTGAAAGCTACACTTAAGTAATAGAAGTTTTGGCCACTTGGCAGCAGAACAGGCTGTAAGCACAACATTGACACAACTTATAAAATGACTGTGGCAAACGTGTTAGCAAACATTTCACTGATCAGACAAATGTAAGTTCAATGTACACTCTTCTTTTAGCTCTGTTTAGGTCTCTACCAACTCATTAGGGAAATATTTGGCTTTTAGCAGCTAAATCGTTTGCTATGTTCACCAGCTAGTCACTAACCTTGTCTCTATGCTACCTGCGCAGCACCAAACAGCAGACAGTTATCATAGCATTTTGTTTAAAATAGATGGCTGCTATCGTTGATGTTGTGTTGTGTTTTTGTAGTGATATGTATGTATTAGCAGATTTGGGTCTCTGGGAATGGGAACAACCAGAGATACACATTTGATCTTCAGATTGTCATCATAAGTGGATGTCCTGTATGAATGCGGTATTGTTCCTCCTACCTCCAGACTCTCCTGGCTCCATTTTCGGGGAATGCATTACAAATTGTTAAGCAGCGGGGGAAACTAAAGAGAAGGCTGGCAAGCGGTACAGTAAAAGGCAAGAGGCTTTTACAGTATGTAAGGCTCAGCATGACATTAGAGATATTCCTCTAAAGGTGCAGATCAAGGACGTCTTACTGAATTATTCTTTGCCTGACAGAAACCTTTCCACAAATGGCAACTGCGCAGATATCTACAATTTACCAACAGCTCTAAAGGTATTCTCTAGTTTTTTTTGTTAATTTTTAATTTATTCTGAAAACATGCAGATGCCATGGGTGGGGTGGTGGGAGACAGACAGAATTGAAAAGCTAAATTGCACAGATGGTGCTTTTCTTTTTCTTCTTTTTTTTAAGTCATTTTAATTATTAGAGGAAGATTAGTGGCTGTAAGTATTCCTTATGTCACAACAACAAGTAATTTATCATCATGAATATTAAAAGGAATAAATATTAAAATCATTACAATTATGCCAAGGTATTCCAATGTGAAGATTTAGAAAATCACATCACAGACTGTCCAATACATTTAGTGGGGTAAAGTACTTCAACCGACATCGGTTTTCTTCTAATTAAACATGGTACTAAATTGTAAAAAAACGACATTAAGAATGGCAGGAAGACAAGGAAGAGGTGGAGGAAGAAGTATTGAAAGTGGGACCTACCATTGTTGCCGAAGTCCAGCGAGTACTTGACCACATGGTAGTTATTCCACACGTACAGCAGGTTGTCTCTCGGGTTGTAATCCACTGCAGCGATGTACTGGTAGGAATTGGGGAACGGTATGTTAACCGTCATCTCCTTGCTCTTATCAGTGTTGTACACGTAGTCGATTTTGTTCCCCGTCCCTTCATTGTCGTCATCTTCATAGACAGTTTTCACCACGTACAGGACTCCGCAGATCATGAATGCATTGGAGGCAGAGCGTTTGTCGTAGGTGGTGTCCCAGGAGCCTTCAATGCGCAGGGTGTAGGGGTTGAGCTGGCTCACCACGATGCGCCCGTTGTTCTGCTCTGTTGCATAGATCACCCACAGACCATTCTCGTCCACCGCTAGGTCAATGTCCGACTTCCCCCCCCAGCGGTATGGTGAGGTATCGTGATAGTTGGCGTTGGCAATAATGGCCTCGCCACTCTTGATGCGAGTGCGAAGGTCAAACTTTACAATGTTGCGGGTGCGCTCCTTGTTGAAGAACAGCGCACCGTCATAGACGACAAAACCGGTCCCGTCCACACGATGTGGGAGTTTATAGGTGGTGGTGGGACGGCCTGCGATGAAGTCCTCCTTTGACGAGTACTCTGTCAGTGTGTCAGTGCGGTACGGCGTCCAGGGCATGTAGTAGATCTTGTCTGAGGCCTGCAGTGGGTCTTTGCACCACGCGCCAGACTGGTGATCGGACTCAAAGAGATGTTCACTTTGGTACACTCCTCGCAGAATGCCAGGGCAGAGAAACACTGATGAAGAAATTACAATATTTGTTTTACATTAGATACATTTTTATGCAGTCGCCGTAAAATGTCAACGATTCTCTCTGGATTTCCTGACTGTGTTTGTAAAATGTTTGCCTCTTTTCATAAATGTTAAATGATGTTATAACTCAACCTTAACCACCAAGTGAGCGATGATGACATGATAGGCTTACTGTGTTGTGATTTGAATGTTGTATAGTCACTGTCATTTTCAAGAACAGCAACAGCATGCCTCCCATTCAACAGATAATACCCCGCTCTCACAGCTAAGAGGAAAAGAGAAAATAGCACATTTTGTTCTAACACACCCCCCTACACACCCCTTCCCCACTATTCCCACTTCTCCCTCCCTTCCTCCCCGGATCCCTCATTAGTCTCATAGCTCTTTCTTCCTTTCCCTCCCTTTCTATCTCTGTCAGGAACAACCAACTGTAGAGCAGAACACGTCTTTTATCGCCTGCTGTTTCTGCAATTGTGACAATAATTCATTCCCCAGTCTGCGCTTGGTATTCCCATCTTTGAATACTGGGGTCATGTTTTATGAGTGATGTGGGAGACGTTGTAAATTCTGGGAAGCCGGTGCGACCGGAGTCATAGGGACCTTTTGTAATTTAACTGGAATGTTGTCACATACACACACACACACACACACACACACACACACACACACACACACACACACACACACACACACACACACACATAGCAAGATGGGCCAGATGTGCAATTTCCGATCCCACGCACAGGGCTGGGAATATTGATTGAATTTTCATTGGCTATTCAAAGTACTGGCACAATTTTCCTATCATGGGGAAGCATTTGAAATATTAAATGTCAATGTAATTCTCTGTTCATTGGCTCCTCATAAAAACACGCTCGACCCGTGGAGAGTTTGGTAAGTGACATCCTATGCGATAGCATGAAATAATATGGGTCTAGAGTGTGTCTAATGAGAACCAGTGTTTCTAAATTGCCTCTATATGCTGAGATCAAGCTGTCTTAAAATAGCAGCAGTGACTTTGAAAGAGATGTCATTCCACCAAACGTTTGAGGCGCCGGCATCAAAAAGTGACACCCAACCCCCAGATTTTGAGCATGTGTGAATGTGGGAGTGCTTGTTTTACAATCTTACCTTTTTGTTCTACTTCTGCATGAGCCATACGATTTGAAGAAAAAAGAAAGTGGGAGAGAAAGAAAGAGATAAGAGACAGGAGACAAAAATAGATTAATGATGCAATAATAAGGAAATCATGATAATACAATCTCAGATCTTCATAATCATTCTCATATTTCATCCTAACCTTGTGAGAGTGCCAGGATGCTCTCCATGTGTGATTGGTAATAACATTACGTAAGCGTCTGAGGAGACCGCACTGCAATGGGGAAGCTTTCTGACAGTAATGCATCTTGCATATGTCTCACACGCACACATACATATGGGGGAACAGACACGCGTGCCATGCAGACACAGAGAGAGGGAGAGGGATACCGAAGGCAAACACACACAAGAGCATGACACGACGTAGACAAACACACAAAGATTCATAGCATCCATGGCGCTCTTATACTTAATGCAGAAAATACAGCGATGTAAAACGACCTGAGATAATAAGCTCTTTAATGTATGCTAATAGCAAAAGAGCAATGAAAACCAGAACATTGATTTGATTACTACATTTCAGTGGACCAGCCATAACTGCCACATTAAAAATCTTTCTGATGCACAGTGGGTAAGCTAACACCTTTTGTATGTCACCTACTCTGTGTGACTCTGCGTATGAGTGCGCAATCATCTGTGTATGGAGATGGGAGCATACTGAATGCACTGGTTTGCTTCTACCCATACACCAATTCTCTGTCTATTATATTCCAAGCGTTATCCTTAGAGCTTTGACGGAGGATTGTTCATTTCACCCCGCAATGAAATGTGCACACTTGCTCGAAGCCTCTTAAACATATGAATTCCATTCCACCTTGCTCCCAGGGGGATTGAGAGGAATGTGAACATGGCAGAAACCTAATCCTGCAGGCAGTGCCCTTGTGTCTTTCAAGACCGTTAGAGACCTACTGAATGGAACTGGTCCCATGAGAGGAGAGGAAAGAGGAGAGGAATGGGGGGAGGAGGAGGAGAGGAGAGGGGGAGTGGAGGAGAGGAGGAGAGGAGAGGAGGGGAGAGGAGAGGGGAGGAGAGGAGAGGAGAGGAGAGGAGGAGAAGAGGGGAGAGGAGAGGAGAGGAGAGGAGAGGAGGAAGAGAGGAAAGGAAAGGAAAAACATTTGGAAGGACTTCCGGATGGCACATGTTTATATATAGCACAAGTGCACTACATATTGCACGGTACACGCAAAAACACATTAAAACCAAAACTCATCACCATTCAAAATCCATACACAAACACATGTGACACACAGAAACACTCGCACATACACACGCGTACACACAAGAGCAACTATTAAATCCTAGGCTCATGAAAAATGCATGGTAACTGGTGCGGCTTAGTACAACTCGCGATAAATAAGCAATCTCTGGAAGGAGATCGTGTTAAACCTAAAACAAGTGTGTATATGTGTATGTGTGAGTGTGTTTGTTTGTGTGTGTGTGTGTGTGTGTGCCGTTACTAGTGAAGATATAAAATGGTTCACCACAAGGAAGTTGTTCCCTTGTGGGGAAAAAAACTGGGAAAGAAAGCAGATAGTGTGTCTGTGCAGAGCAGGGTGTTTGCGATGGAAGGACAGATATCGATTTACCAAACGCACACACACCTTTAAACAATACGAAGAGACACATTGTGGTTGAGAAGACGGGGATTAATGACACAGAACAACAAGGACTTCTCATCACCTGAGTCTCTTATAGAACCTCCCAGACTCAAAGAAAAACACGCAGAGTTCAATGTTGCAAGCGACTAATAGATTTCAAATGAAAAAGTGGGGCGGCAACAAGTACAGCAAATGGCACACAAAATGTCAAACAAATGTCATTCAATTTGTATCGCTGCTTGTTGTTTCACTAGATTAGTGGACGTCCCCCCCCCTTCTGTGACCTCATTGCAAGAATTTTTTTTGAGGCATCTCTGCTTTTAATGTCCATGACAAGGGTAAGAAATGAAAGTTTTTCACAAATAGCAGTCATTCATCTTCCAGTGCGCAGGATTTTGACAGAGTGAATACACTGTAGGTAGGTGAGACATTTGTTGAAAGGGTTTCTCAAGGTTAGCTGGAGCATGCAAGGTGATGCAAAAGACGAGAGGTCTTCAGTGCGACCGCTAAGTTAGCCCAGAGAGGGCTCATAAAAAATATGGACTACCACAAATTTTCTTTGTTTCCGAGAAAACGTCAACAACATAATTTCTCAATGTTATTGTCAATGTTATTTATAATTGAATTCTGTAGAGGTGTCGTGTTTTTATCTATTCAGTATCTTTGACTGATCATTTCCAAAACCACTTAGACTGCACAATTGAATAGTTAGTTCTGTAGCTACAACAAACTATTCTGCTCATTTATTCCCGGCAAGGCTTTGAATCTATATTAAAAAAGAGTAGCAGAACAATAGCACTAGGAGACATCATCTGTTGTGACTATGTGTTGCCGGTCTAGCTTCATATTTATATAAAAAAACAAAATCATGTAAATATTTATTAATATATGTATTAGTATCTTCACATTTTATTGTATTTTGTTCTTTAATCACATGAGCAGCTTTCTCTGTCTTTTCTCCATTCTGTCTTTCAATTTCTATTTCTCGTACACGCACTCACACAGAAGCAGTGTTAACCTGACTGTGGTGCAGTGTAAAGATAATTAGCATTTTTATTGAAAGCATACGGTTTATTAAGGAGGTATTCAGCTAGGAGGAAAGTGTGTGTGCTTGTGTTGGGCGTGGGCGCGCTCGTGTGCGTGCGTGCTCCTGCAGACGAGTGGTGACAGCAGCCTTACCACTACTATCTCTGATCTCCAATCAGCTTCAGCCGGCTAAAGCCCAAGGTCATTTGTGGACACAGACCATTTTCTTCTTCCTCTCTTTCTCTGTCCTCTCATCCTCACCTGCTTCCACTCTCTCTCTCTCGTCGTTTTCACGCCGCGTCTTTCTCCTGGTTCATTCTCTCCCTTACGTCCTCTGTATTGTCCTCTGTATTTCCACTTCTTTTCGCAACCCAAACCTTGTCCACCTCCTTACTCTGTGTCTTTTTATCAGTTAATTCATTCTTCCTGTTCCTCGTCTGCTGGCCTCGTCTAACCTATTTCTCTCTATCTCTGTTTCAGCTGTCGCTCCGGCTCTCTCGCACCGACTCTCTCCTTCTGTCTCTTTGGTTCCTTTCCATTTTCCCTCGCTCTCTCTGGGAAACAGAAAATCGCCTGCATATGTGTTCACACAAACACGCACACACACAGTATAATGTACATACAGAGAGAGGGACACACACACACACATGGCTCTTCTCATGGTTATCATGATGGAGGTATTCCAAGGGTCCAAACTGACAGAAGTCTTTAATTGGACAGACAAGAAGGTGATTTTATCTTTTAATTAGCTCTCCTACTGAGCCACGTCTATTGTCTAAAATAGACTGCATGGGTATTGCATAACATATCACTGGCTTTTCTGATTAATACACTAAATGTGGTAGTAGGCTAATTGCTTCATAACAACTGTTGGAGAGCCAGGGTCTGCTGTATGAAGATGAGAAAATGGATAGACATAATCCCAAGTGTTCCCAATTCTTTTTTTTTCCTTTTCTTTTTCAAACAGATGACTACGAATGAAACAATCCAAATCATCGTGTATCTTTTTCTGCGGCGATAGCTCATTCGCAGAGATTAAATGTATCCATGTGTGAGAGCTGCCTCGGAGAAGTACTTTGTACAGTAGTGTGCTAATGTATGGATATTTATAGTCCGCCTGCAGTGCTATGAGCAAGTATACACAGGTGGCTAATTACTGCCAAAGCTAGCTGGCTAGTTTGGCACACGACTGACACACACTCATGCCACAGAGAGCCAGAGAGAGAAAGCAAGAGAGCACTTGATTTTAGCTTTGGAAAAGAGCCAGAAACCTGCAGTGCAGGGAGGAGAGATGAAGAGCTGGGAAGATAGAGCAAGCCAAAAATCCTCCAAGAAAAAAAAAAAAAGAGAGAGGTGGAAGGGCAAGATTTCCCAGAAAACTAAACCGTACATAATTGAATTACCTGTTTCACACCCCACTTTGAGATTTGTTTACAATATCAGTGTCGTGGGAAACATAACCGCTCTACTTGAACATCAGTGCTGGGAAAAAGTTCCTCTACAGTAGGAAAATGGCGTCTCTTTGGAGTTCAGCTCGTTTTCTTTCCATGCAATCAGTTTGTGATTAGCAACACCCGGCCTCAGAGGTGATCGCTCGGGGGTCAGGTGTTTACACTCGACAACCAGCGCTAGCAGTGTGCTTAATGTCGAGGGATTCCTGCTTGAGTTATGAATGTCCCCTTAATGTTACAGCGATTTGAGTGCACTAAAGCCGACCCTGCCTTCCAATGTAAATATGATGATTTGTTAAAGTTGTTGACTGTTTTAGGGATGCGACAGTTTGAGTACACTCTCATATATTTCAGAAAACAAGCCTCCTTTATCGATCCGTCTTGATTCATGGCAACATTTTGGAGATATATCACCGCTTAATGTCTTACAAAATGTATCTTTCACAACAACGCAGCTGACAGCATTGATTTGCTATGTCAAGCATGCCAGCTTGATCGTAGAGTGCTGGATCTCCGGCCTGAATATCAGCGAGCAAAAGTATCTTGTTTGAACGTTCAGACACGATTGCGCCCCCCTTAAAAAAAAATAGATTTGATAAATATTTTAAAGATGCGTTATAAGGGCTCCGTGAAAAGGTCGTGCCACGTAAAACTTTAGGTATTCTCAGACAGAACAACACAGAGGTGTAGAGTCATGGTATCCAAGCACTAGTTTCACCTTTATATACATCATATTTGTCTCTGCAACGTTGTGCAACATTTCTCACAGCTAAACACACCCACAGGAGCCAGGTAGTGTATCACAGCGCTACCTGATCCAGCCCGAACGCTTAGTCAGTACACGAAAACTGCTAATGTACTGTCAAAGGCTCTCTCTATCTCTCTCTCTCTCTCTCTCTCTCTCTCTCTCCACAGTGCTCCATCTCTCTCCGTCTCCCTCCTTCTCTCCAATGCTCCATCTCTCTCTCTCTCTGTCCCTCCCTCTGTTAGCTGAGCTCTCTAATGACTTTGGTTTCAGATGCTGTCTATTTTTGCTGGGGGAAACGTTACCCTGACGGACCCATTGTTTATCAGATCCGCATGCGACTCATCTTCCTTTGCACTCTTCATAAGATACTGTTCCTTCCCATGATTAATCTATGAAATACGTAGCGCTGTATTTTTCAAGCAGGCGTGCGAGTTAAAACGCGGATGAAGACGGAACGCGTAGACACGTTTCAAACGGATGGACGAAACCAGAGCAGAAAACATACACTGACACACACCCTGTTTTTGATGCTTGCGATGTGTGTGGTGTGCGAGTGTGTGCACGCGCACTTGATGGGGGCATTAAGCAGGTATCAGGTTGTGTTTCCATCTGCTCCAGAGAGGGCTCTGATAGTCCTATTATTTAATCTGTTGGTCATTCTAGACGCCAGGCAAGAGCCGTTTAGCCAGACATAATTGAATGCTTCAGTGTGGGAGATCACCTTGGCCGTCTGTATAGACCGTGGTGCCAAGGCTGTACACTCAGACAATGTGAGACAAAGACTCAAAATAAGTATCGGTGACGACTGCAACACTTTAAAGGAATTATGCAGAAAAATTCAAGTTCAAAACGTTTGTTCCAACCAGACATGACCTTTGACTTTTTCTATATCTCCAACTCTTTCTACTGCAGATGTGTTTTGTAGTGAGTAAAAGACGGCATCAATGCGACGTAAAGTACTTCACATGTATACAAATAGAGACACATTTAAATTTCACGACGCCCACGTATCTCTGCGCTTTACAAAGGACACCATGTACAATGTAATATGGAGTAGTAGTATTCGGTTTAACATTTTGTTTATTATAAAAGCTGATTAGTATCTATTTCCATCCGAAAGTTATATTTGGAATCTGCCACTTAAGTGCACTAGGTCTATTATTGAATTGAGAAAGTTGTTTTCTTTAACGTTGTGTATTTTCTTCTACGTCCAGTGTCTGTACTCTTTACTTGTAGAGTAATATGTCCTCTTTTCATGGATAATCATTTTTTGACTTGTTTTGCTATTTTCAGGTAAGGTAATCCACCTCAACATGTGGCAAATATAACTGCTATGTGAACTACTTAAATGTGAATGCCTCTTGTGATGGAGAGGAATCATCGGGGGAATCCCTTCAGATTTATTTTTTCCGTAAAACAGACACAGAAGTTGCATTTTTGTTTTGCCTTTGGACAAATCCTCTAAGCTGGAATGCCGTGTGAAAAAAACATCAAGGACAAATGGATGTTTTTAATCCACAAAGACCATGAACTCTTACGCATTCATTATGCAATGAGCTGTAACCCAGATTTTGGGGAAAATGCTGGTAAAACAACAACAAAAAGTTTCACAGTTGTCGGTATATTTAGCGACCATGTCCCAGGAATGTTTCACTCCAGTGAATACGACCTCCCAGTCTGTTATCACAAGGTCAAAGGTCAAATCACCATCTGCCATCGTTGGAGCCCATCCTCCTTTCTCATCCTTCCTTCCTTGGAGTTTCCCAGGGAGCAGTGTCATCATAGCTTCACATATTAAGTGACTGCGGTTTTTCATAAATCAGTATGAAACACAGACTTTAGAAAACGGCAAACATGTATCGCGATCGTAAAGAGAGATTATTTTAAAGACTCTGTCAGTATTTCAGACAAATCTCACTGATATTCACAATATGTTGATGATTGTTGTTACTGAAGATGCAGTGTACTCAAACAAATGACTAGTACCAGAGATTAAAAAAAAAGAAAGAAAGAAGGGTACTTACTGTATGGGACGCACTCATATTGGACTTCCAAGTATTTATATGTGCCAGGGCAGGGGTCAGGGAAGACGTCAGGCCCGGCCACCACCGCACACTGGGTACGGTTGTTGCATCTACATGGGGAAGAGGCAGATATGTTAGTTCTACACATCCAGATGCCCAGAGATATGTGCTCACAAACACCCACTAACAGATGCATACATGCTGAATGTCTTCTGAAGTCCACAGCGCTCTATAATACAGAACACAGACTCTGACACATGTAATGTTGACACTGAAGAGTCATCTGAGTTTAAGGACCCTTTAGATTGAAAAGAGAGCCGACATTACACTAATGGAATCATCGAGTACACTCATACACAAGGTGGTCAACAATGGTGAGTGAAGAGCTGTTGCACAAGGACACTTCTGGTGTGTGCGTGTGTGAGTCTGTGTGATAGTGAGTCTGTGTTTATGTGCTTGTGAAGCAGTCAGAACAATAACCTATGACTTTAAGAGTATTTTGCCCCAGACTCCAGATAATTAATTTTAATTATCAGGGGGGCCCTCTCCTCTGACACACAGAATGTAAGTATTCCTCACTCTTATTAACACAGTCTATGTAAGGCTGCACACTATATTTACTATGTCCCCGTGAGGGTTTGTGTTTACAGGCATTTAGATGTGCGGCTATAAAAATGCACACATGACATTAAGGTCTAAGTGCTTGTAATTAAACATGCTAAGGCCAGTCCTCACAGCCAATGAGGATTTATTTGGTGGTGGTTGGAGCCCATTCATTATCATTATAGATACAGGTAATAACACAAAATGCTGAAGTGCCACTTTATCTCAATGGCACTTCCTGGATTACATACATTATTGAAATAACACGAATGAAGAATACTTCATGCTCAAGACTAGGGACAAAAAGCGCATGTGGAGAAAATGTCTATTTTAGGAAGGCAGATCAGCCATTTATCTTCTCTTCGGAATCTTTCAATTAGTACAACTGTTCTGTCTCTCCCTCTTTCCCTCTCTGCGCACCTGTCAAACAAGACAGACATTTACATTAAAAACATTCCGATTCTCCCATTGAGATATTTTTTAATGAGCATGACCAAACCCCTCAAGTCTCTTTTCTTACAGTATCATTCAACAATTTGCATAATGAAATATGCATGAGAGCTAATTTAATTTTTAGTTCAATATTCACTTATAACACAGAGAACCAGTGTAGGCTACACACCCACTTACTGTGACGTAGTGTCTGTTGCTGGCCGGTGCGTCTGTGGTCAAGTGAGGTTTACTGAAGTTTAAAACTCTACGTGTTGCGCTGTCCGTCATATTCTAATAACAATACCCGCCAGCCTTCTCTCCTTTCTCTCTCCCTTCTTTTTTCTCGCCTCTGTGCTTTCTAATTTCTTGCCCTGGTGCCTTCATCATCGGTCACCTGTCATCAGTGCAAGTTGTGGACTGGGGGGGGGGACACACAAACTGACACGCCGCCACAACTTTGTCTGCAACACTGACCAATGGACACGACTCCCTGGCCCACAGTGGTGAATCAGAGCGTAAATACCCCATTTAATGACTTCGCATATAAAAAAACGTCCTTTAGTTATGATGTCATCCCAATGGGAGATAAAGACGAGCCGTATACTTCACTCAAAAGTTACTCAAATACAGTGTTGCCGTGATTCATTATTTCCACACACAAACTTTAGGGAGAAAGATCCTGAACACTGTTAAACACCAAGAAGGGTCTTTGGTGGGCTTCAAAAAATGTCTCATCCTTTAAGAAGAAGGGGGTAGTGAACCGGCCAGTGAAACCACACAACATCAGAATGTCATTGCACAAAGCAACAGAATGCATAAATATGTGAAATATAACACATAAAAAAAGCCCCAATGCAGAGAACAGGTGGTGTAGAAGAAATAAAAGATGCAAATGTGTTTTGAAGAGAGCAAAAGGGAGAACATTTTGGTTTTGCACTAGCTATGTGTGTGTGTGTTTATTTCTTTTGTGCCCCTGTGTAAAAAAAAAAAAAAAAAAAGTTCAGTTCTCTGGGACTTTCACAGCTGAGTCATAAAGTACTGAAGGTTATTGATTAGTATTTTAAATAGAGGGGAGAGCAAAGATTTGACATAATCTCTTGCACACTCTATCTCTCCGCTATCACTCCCTCTTTCTCTATCTATTTTTGTCCGCACTACCTTACTTTTTCGTCACCCCCCACTCTCTAAGCCAAGATAATAAACCAATTTCTTTCTCAGCCTTTGTCTTCATCCTTCCCGCCAGGAAATTATTGCTTTCCATTCCTCTTTCTTTGTCTCTCATTCCGACTGTCTGTTTTTTTCTTCCCCCTGTCTGTTTATCTGTCTTAAACTCACTTAGCTGCAGTTTCCCAAGTCACACCCAAATATATGTGGTAGGCCTCTTATTACTTGCTTCTTTCTTTCTCTCTGTCTGTCCTCTCTTCCTCCTTAATATCTTTCTCATTCCTGCCTCCCTCAGGGCGTCATCTCCAGCCTCCCTCTGTTTCTCCTGCGATCCCTCCAGCCTTAGTAAAGCCTGTGCTGACGTCACCATTCTGTCTGAGCCAGTAGTCTGAGTCAGAGACAAAAAAGACTCCCTTATGTCCCCAGTACCTCCATCTCCTTCTCTCCTATCTCTCTCTCTCTCTCTCTCTCTCTCTCTCTCTCTCTCTCTCTCTCTCTCTCTCTCTCTCTCTCTCTCTCTCTCTCTGTTACCCTCATTTCCGCTCTGCCAATGTGTTTATCCAGCAGCCTAACAAAACATTAAAACATCAGCAAAAATTCACAATTTGCGTCCTCTCTGCATTCTGACCAATGATGAATATAGATGCAGGACATGCACATACCCCCCACACACACAAACACATAACTCTGCAACCTTTTTTGGACATTCTCTCAAACACAGAAATAGCTCTTTATTCTTTCCTGTGAGGTTCTCTTGGCGTAGGCAGAAAAGCTCCTCTTTTTTTTTTTTTTTTTTTTTTTTTTATTAGCATGACCAAATCAAAACAAGACAGTGGCCTGGATACCGCCTTGCCTGCTGGCTTTCTTCCCTGCAACGTGCAACACGCACACAAACACACAAACAAACTATTCACTAACAAAGCTGAGCTGTGGCAGGCAGGCAGGGAAAGAGAAAGCTGCGATGCTGCAGTGGGTGCTGCTGTTGTTATTGTCTGTGATGTTTTTCACTTTGTTTGGCAGACCTCCCTTCACTCCGTCTCTGTTCCTATCCCTCATATAAACATAGCTGACTGACTGATGATTTGATGAGGCTGGCACTGGCTTGGGGGGGAGGTATGTGTGCACATATGTGCTAGCACATGTATGTGTCTGCAAGCAAGATGTAAGACGGAATAAATATTTCCGAGCGTGTGTGTGTGCGTCCGGCTGCGTGTGTGTGTGTGTGTGTGTGTGTGCTTGAGTGCAGATGTGTTGAAGAACTATATAATTACAGAGCAAGTGAGAGCCGGGAACTAATCCTCATGAGTTGAAAGAGGTGTCTGAGAGTGAGTGATGCACAAAGCCTCAGCACAGTCTTCTGGAATCAACATTTGAAAATACATTCAAAAGCGCTCCGCAACACTGTCACAGTAACATGCTTAACACATACAAACTCTCTGGAATGGAATCTGAATATCAAACACACACACACACACACACACATATTAGACTGTGCTGCCTGAACATTCCAAAAAAACATATAAACATTCCAGAACTACACATTGAAACATCACATATACAAACATTCTAGAACACTGTCAGTACACCCAGTGTATCAAAAAGATAAACAGCCCCATCCGTTCTAGCATCGTCCCCTCAACTCCCCAATGGATTTGCCCCTTTTGTGCAGCCATGACGCTTAAAACGCCAAGGTCCAAGGCTTATGGGAAATGGTGTTCTTTAAAGGCCGCTTAAAAATAGAAATATCAAATAAATAACAACAATAGATAGCTTTTCAAAATAAGATGCATGACATGTTGAGTTATTAGAGACTCTATTGTCTATTGGGAGGAATGAATACGTGACTGTGGCCATTTTGGGCACAGCCAAAGATATTTTCTCAATTTCATTATTTTTCAAAGTTTTATTTCAACATATTGAAGAACGCTAAATATTTGAGAACAGAGTTTACAATCCCTGAACTACTTTGCTAAAATGTTTTGTATCTGCATTACTGGGCATCTTTTGGCTTTCTCTTTTCCAACCAGCAGGAACGATGATGGTTCAGAATGTTGAGAAATCTCTTTACAGGGTGAGAGCTGTGCAACGGTCGAAACATGCAGTACGGATTAATGAAGCGCGTAATATGACCATTTTATTTTTGCTCGGTTTGTTCACCCACGCTGTGAGGTGACTCGCACACTGGAAAACATGTTCTGCTCTTGACAGTTTGAATAACTAAAGCCATAATGAGGTGGGACTATCTGTTTTAGTGGGGATGGTTGGGATAGTTTAACACATAATGAAAGTATTTGACACAACAATATAATGAGTTGATATATAACAGAGTTGATGACAAACTACATAGTGATATTCCGGCCCGCTCTCCCAATACCGTCAAACGTCACTGAGTCATGTGTTAAAATGTTAACCCCCCCCGGCGTCATTACAGTGAAGCCGAGTGCTGCCGCCAAAACGGTAAAATATGACGAGTAGGGATGAGATCACGTTGGATATTACGTTATATTTCACATGAATATGATTGCCTTGTGATCACATATTTGCCTTTAATAATCTAATCTAATTTCTGTTTTAAATGTAGTGGCCTTGAGAGATTATGTCTTTGAAAATAACACAAACATGCTCCCAACTGTTTACGGTCGTGTTGCTGCTGTTTGATAGGAAATAAAAAATACCTTCAGGCAGCATTTAATTTCACAAACAATTAGATTAAACACAATTCCACAAGAATTATAATAGATAAAACCGTTATAGATTGCACTGTACCAGAAGTCCAAATGATCAATAAAAATAAAAATGCGTACAGTTATTGTAATAAGCAAAAAAACCCATAAACACATTCCAAAAAGAAATTAAATTCAAATCCCTAAACTGGGAAAATTAAGCAGAGGGAGTTGAGCAGTTGGACAAGCATAAAATAAAAGACAGTTTGTGAAAATAACAAAAGGAAGGGGGAGAGATGATTTCAGAGGGCTCTTTATGTCCTGCGGGAGTTCAGGAAACCCATTTGACAGCAGACAGAGCATAGTTACTGTATCTTGCTACAGGATAGAAAGCTGTTATGCTGGCCATACACACTCTCTCCCTCTCTCTGTCTCTCTCTCTCTCTCAAACACACACACACACACACCACATATGAGATTCCGCTGCTACTGGCCTCGTTTCTGCTTTATTAGCTCCCTGATGTGGTTATACACACACATATATACAGTAGGGCTGTTTGGAGATGGACAAATGGAGTGATGGAGACTGTGCGAGGATGCAGAGGAACTGGGATGTAGTAAGTAATTGAAGAGTGATGCAGTGATTGTGATTGACAGAGGTGAAGGAAAGGGAAGAAAAAAAAAAAACAGGTGTCTGTCTGTGTGTGCTTGTGTGAAGTACGTCTGTGTATACGTCTACCATGGGGGTATAGAGAAGCAGACGCATCACATTCTGTGCCAGCACCACCACCCCACACTTACAAAGAAATGACAGATCTATCTCTCTCTCTCTCTCTTTTTTTCCCACACACATACACACCAGCAAACACGTATACAGTACATACACACAAACACTGACGCACTCCTCTGCGGTCCCTGAATGCGTTTCTGGCAGCTCTCGAACAGCCTGTCAGACAAGCCACAGGTAAAATAATGTTGTTTTCCCTACCAGGAAAAAGCTTTGAAATGTGTTACATTATTAAAATTTGGCTGGAGGAAGTCACTGTCTCTCATTGTTTTCCCATTCTGTCTAAACATGTCAAGTGTCATTTTTGACACTCAACTTGCAATATATATATATATACAGTGCATACCATGAATACTGTATATTCTGTGTGTCCAATATATACTGTCAAACAAACTGCACCTCCCTGCATTCTCATGCCAGCTGACAATGAACTGAGTATATGAGTTTAAATCATGACACATGTTAATTCAGCCTTTTACAATTGACCCATTTAGTTAGTTTTAATGGGCTAGATTAGATTAGATTAGTTTAGATTACTGAACTATTTTACAAGAAATAAGTGATCAATAATAATATTGTATGTCTTATCAGGCACACAAATAATGCTCACACAAACACATTATAACCTCTTTCTTGCTCGCAGGCTCTCAGCCATGTACAGTTTTTTCAG
The DNA here is from genome assembly GCF_900634415.1 of Cottoperca gobio. NCBI lineage: Eukaryota > Metazoa > Chordata > Actinopteri > Perciformes > Bovichtidae > Cottoperca > Cottoperca gobio. The sequence continues at coordinate 10,969,938 of NC_041355.1, forward strand.
CTCCGCCATCTCTCCTCTCCTCCCCTCTCCTCTTCCACTGGTAACCATGGCAACTTCCACGTCGTCCGATTCCAGGACACACTTGGGGAGTCTTCCTCCTGATTCCACCTAGCAGCATTCCTGTGCTGACATCCCTGTGTTTCTCTCTAGCCGTAAATTGGTGTGTGCACGTGTCCATTTCTCTATGTGACACCTTATTCTCCACAGTTTAATCCAAGACCTCCACCTGCTCGCGCAAACTCCAAATCCTCCTAAAAGCTAAAAGACGAGTAGCATTTCAGACAGCTGGGCTGTCGCTCTTGGTTGGTGAAACGCAGAGAAGCGTGTAAGACACCATCGGCGCCAAGACGACGTAGTGACGCCTCGCCGAGACACTGTCTTGTAGGATTTAGTTAGCGTCACCTCATGATGCATAAAAAATGCATGCTGTTGCATATATGTATGTATGTGCATGGGGAGGACGGCTTTTCCCTGTGTCCTGGTTTAGTTTTCCGCTTTAGTGTCACAGCATCAAGTCATTCAGGAAGTCAGTCAATGTCTACATGGCAGCATGTCTGAGGCACTGATTCACATGCTAGGAGGGAGAGAGAGAGAGAGAGAGAGAGAGAGAGAGAGAGAGAGAGAGAGAGAGAGAGAGAGAGAGAAAGAGAGAGAGAGAGAGAAAGAGAGAGAGAGAGAGAGAGATGTCTAGACAGGGATGTAGCTTAGCTGCTCCGTGAAGCATGATAGCTAAGGTTGCGACAGGAGAAAAGGGTCGGACAGTGGAGACTTTGACATGTGGAGATCCAGAGGTTTTGGGAGAGCAGCACAACTGTCAGTCAGGGTGAATATATATTGCTGCGTGAGTGGGTGGATGGAGAATGCAGCTACGTGTAAGGGACAATAATATTATGTGATAACGAGTTTACAATGGAACTGCTGTTCATTGCTGTCACATACCTGAAGGAACATTTCTGTATGTGTGTTTCAGGACTGACTGTGTGCCACAATATGTCCATCTTTAACTGTATCTCCACTTCTAAGTTTTCTCTAGGTGTGTGTGTGTGTGTGTATACATATGCATGTATGTGTGTGGGCCCTAATTACCGCACTGAGCAAGGGTGACAGTTGGGCCCCCAGGGTGCTGCAGGGCATCTCCTGTAACCGTGGTGACTATATGAGGGTAGCAGCACACCCACAAACACACACACACACATTAAGTAGGACATTTCCAGATATGACCTCATTCAGTGGGAAGCAGCAGGGTAGTTAACGGAGAGAGGAAAAAAGGAAGAGTGAACAGACTGAGGCAGAAAAAGTCAGAGATAGATATAATAAGAAGATATAATTGTAACTATTCTGGTAAGTCCACCTCTGCAAGACATCACACACACACACACACACAACACACAATATTCAAACTTCAGTTGCTTCGGTGGAAAATTTCCATTTAGCAGATAATATTGTTTTTGTACTTACGAGTCACTGGGCTGGAATAATGATCACAATTGTAAGATGTATGTAGGGGTTTAGAGCATTCATTTATCTGTGTGTCTGTCATTATCTGTTCCGCCTTCGCTCTCCTTCTCCTCGTGTGTTTACAGAGAAGACAGATGAAGTGCAGGTATGCCTGCGAAAAACTAAAACTAGCAGACTGTATGACATAGTTCACTGCTTACAAAGTCCTGGACTGCAGCACATGGCTAGCACTAGATTGCAGTCTATGATTCAAGTGGTTTTCTATAATTCAGAGAGTCAAAGGAAAATAACTTCAGAGGTTTCTCTGCAGTCTCCCGCGTGAAAGGTTCAAACGTGCGGGTGCGCACACACACACACACACACACACACACACACACACACACGATCATACAAACGTAGATAACCATACATGTAAGCATTTGCACACATGCACACACAGTCGAATACACACAAATGTGTTCACACACTAGCACACTAGCCTGGTGCTTTGAAGGCTGAGACTCTGTTCCAAAGAGACAGGCTGCCAGAAGGAGTTGACCGAGCTTGGGAACTGATGAGCAACTCTCTCGGTTTCTCTCTTGAGTGTGTGTTTGTGCATGTGTGCTAGTGTGTGAGCATGCATGCATGAGCAAGTAAGCCTGTTTATGAATCCACGCATGTGTATTCATTGGTGTGTGTGTGTGTGTGTGTGTGTGCACAGGGCTGGTGTAAAGTTGTGTGTTCACAGCGATCGTGCACCTAGGTTACCTGAGGCCACTGAAGGCTGGGGTTTAATCTAGAGACTTTGGATGTCTCTGTGGCCTTCAACTCTGGTGCAATTAATCAAGATGGGGCTTGAATATAGAATGCGTAGTGTAAAACACAGGCAACATGCTGGACCCGATAAGCCCCTGCACTTCAGCCTCAACCTCACCTTTCCCCCCCGAGCCGGGGGAAAGAAAAAAGTGAATGGAAAAACAGGAAAGGGCGATGAAAACTAAAACAGATGGTGAGGGAGAAAGGAAAAGTGACAGAGAGGGTGAGACGTAGGGGTGAGAAGCAATTTGACGAATGAGAAGAGGGGAGGTAATAAACTGGAGTGACAAAAACTGAGTTATCAAGAGAGTGACAGATTGGAGAATAATAAATGAAAGATGTTGTTTTTTAACACTTAAGCAAGGGAAAGAAGCGGAGTGGAGGAGAAGGTGGAACAACTCCCCACCCTAGTCTTTCTTGTCAAAGTGTTTTCCCTTTGTGTTGAGGGACTACTTCAAGTGGGATGGGAAGGAAGAGAAAACGGGGGAGCAATAGAAAGAAAGAAAGAAGGTACAAGGGCAAACAAGGTGACGAAGTGGGAGAGGCAGAGAAAAGTCTGTTTGAAGTCCAGAAGTAATTTTCGAACATAGTAGCTGTGATAGAGGTAGCAAAACAGAGTTTGTGCGCTATGTCTACACATTCTTCACAGTGTCCGCACTTACGGGTTGAAGTGCCTGAATGCTTGTGTGTGAGATCGAGAGAGAGTGCACTGAAAGGTATTCGGTCCATGAAGCACTCAAGTATCAGTAAGGGACAAGGAGTGCATTGTGAAGCATCTCCGTAGAAGCCATCAAGTCACTTTTATGTCAATAGATCGCTATAACTTGCAGGCATTCCACCATGTTGGCTTGCAGCTCTCTCCCTGTGCAAAATTGAACAACCCAAACCTTCCAATGCTTCTGTTATCCTGATATAACTCTCCCCAGTGACACTTTAATGTATACTCAACCAACCACACCCCGACTGTATCCGACTCGGCTGCTTTTGAAAAATACAATGAAATTGATCCTGTGTTTTTTTTTTTGGAAAACACATATAGAGGGCATTGGTGGCGACTTGAGCCAGTGGGGTGAGCCTTATAAAACAATAAGATTAGAAGCATGTGCATTTAAAAAGATTAAATAACAAAGGTAACACCTACATACAATTGGGACTGCGACAGACCTCAAAACAAAGAATGCTCAGTAGCCATTTTGAAATAGAGGCATTTCAGTTAAAAACACGATAAAACGGAGGAAGTCATTGAACTGAGACCAGTTTATCGCTAGAACAGATTAAGTGTAACTTTCATGGCCACGGCTTCGTTTCCCCTTCAACCCACTGTGTTTCCCAATGGGGAGATAATCTGGGAAATGCAGCGATATCAGGTCCTCTCTAGGTTGCCTGAGAAGCCTTGTGAGACCCTCTGGAGATATGAGGCTTTGATATCAAGACCAATTATGGGGTATGGTCGCACACACACACACACACGCATGCACACACACACACACACTCCTTGGCCTTGGAGAGTGGTAGAGAGGAAAACAAAGAGAGAATGTGATACTGAGGAAACACTGGGCAGGCGGAACATGCTCTGATTTTATCAGCCAGTTGAGCTGGACTTGAAAACCAGAGATGATACAGACACAGAGGGAATGAGAGAGTAGAAACCAGACAGGCTGAAACAGACTGAAGTAGAGGGCTGTGTGAGTATGGGAAAGAGCTAAAAAACTCACGCACAAACACACAAACTCACTGCCATGTGTGCAAAAAAACCCAATACAGCCTTCAATATGCATTAACAAGCGCACACTCATTAGGCATGTGCGTTCGCACACACTCAAAGATTCACTGTGTGCATCAATGTGTAACAATGATACTTTTGAAACGCACAACACACTGTGTGCATGAGCATGTCTTTACACATATTGTATTGTACGCACGGGCACACACAAAGGCTCACTCCCAGCTTCTTGCAACAAACACACACACACACACACACACACACTGAAATTATGTGATAAACAGTTGTTTCCGGTCTGAGTCACCTCCATAGAGGATCCCTCAAGATTAGGTTTGGCCTCTGGCTCTGCTAATTGGAGCTTAAAGTCTGGTGTAGCCTCTGGGCAGTGTATGCTGCGTGTTGCACATGCTGTGTGTGTGTGTGTGTGGTTGCGCATTTGTATAAATTATGTATGGCAAGGGCTGTAGGAGAGTGGCCACACAAACAGCAGCTGCCAGAGCGAGCGGAGAGCCCGAGCCAGGCCAAAGCTATTGCAATCAGAGCACCGCCACATGACACGGACAGGTGGTTTGATAGAGAGACAGAAGAACGATCGAGAGAGAGTAAGATGACAGCAATATTGAGACAGAAAAAAAAGATGAAAGAGGAAATAATGGGACAGCAGGAAAGAGTACTCAAAGTCAGGGTAACATGTGATCTGAACAATTGAGGTACTAATGGTGACATTAATGAATTATTTATATCCAGACGTTCTCATTACTCAGAGCATTGCTTTCCCCTCATTGCTATTTTTGTTGTGCTATTATTTTCAGGGAACGTTCATCATCATACCTGCCGATAAAAAAGAAGAAAGAAAGTTGGCACTGTGTCTGGAACACATTGGTATAAACGACCAATGCAACTTACCAAAAGACCACTTCTTAGTCATTTATAGCTACTACCAGAAATACTTAACGTAAAAACTTTGTTGACCAAGTAAGTTTTAACTAAATGTTTATACAGATAAAGATTTGAATAAAATAGCGGTAAGTAAAATGGCGCTCTGTCTCCTGTCACTGGAAGTACAGTACAGAAGAATAGCAACTGCTATTAAGGAAAAAGCAGTTACTTTGCCACAACCGGACAGCATTACTACCTCTTGCAACCAAAAAATAAGCACTTTATATGTTTTACAGAGATGATTGGAAATATTATTTTCTGAAGCTTATTTTTATGTTACTTTAATTTCCTTCCTTTCTTTAAAGTATGCTATGCTATTCAATTAGCTTGTCTGAATGTAACTTGTAAACCTACAGTAATAACATGTTTGTTAAGTGATCCATCTATATCAGTTATAAATACTGCTATTCACTATCCTATATTTATATATGTTTATGTATATATATATATATATATTTACAAGGGTATATATAAAGATATATATATATATATATTTATATCTATATATATTTATAAGGGTATATATATATATATATATATGTATATATATATATATGTATATATATATATATATATATATATATATATATATATTTATATCTGTATATATTTATAAGGGTATATATATATATATATATATATATTTACAAGGGTATATATAAGATATATATATATATATATATATATATTTATATCTATATATATTTATAAGGGTATATATATATATATTTATGTCTGTATATATTTATAAGGGTATATATATATATATATATATATATATATATATATATATATATATATATATATTGTATATCACCATTCAGTCTAAAAATAGGAATTGATTGTCCATATTGCCCAGCCCTAATTGTAACCCTCATTCAATGACATCCTGCTAATTCTGTGGAGCACTCTCTCTCTCTTTCTGGCAGGAGAAGAGGCTATCACACTGGCCAGCTGTAGAGGAAGTGTTACCTGAGTAATGTCCATTGTGTGATAAGGTGACTACAGTTGTATGGCATTCTGCAGGAACTGAGAGCTCTGGGTGGGCTCACAGGTTACACTGGTTGCCACAGAACTTCAATCACTTTTTTCTTTTTTTCCATTGCACTACATCTGACAGGTGTGCTGCACTGTTGTCGTTTGTTGTTGTTGTTGTTGTTGTTTGCTGTCAACTTTGTGAGTGTGTTAACATGTGAGTGATGAACTTGACATTGATATTTACCAGGATGAATACTAAATGAACAGTTACACGCCTACTGTAGCTAGGATCTCTAGCACTGAGAGATGTCTCGTCTGCTGTGCAAATAAGTGAAACAATTCAATAAAGCTCCTGTTTTGGATTAAGCTCTTTGTGCCATGTATCAGCCTTGTACATTTTGCTACAAGGCGCACCTCAGGGACCAACATATTTAACAAAGCAATACACAGAATTTATTATTTTCACTGTGGTTTTCTAATTTTGCTCTCGTCCTTTACAAGTCCTATTGACTTTAGGTTAACTTTCTACACAAGGGCTCTGTCGAAGCATCACACACATGGCATTACTCACACAGACACATATACACACGCCGTATACTGACCTGAGTGACATGATCTTGTATGCATCTGGCAGGTAACACCGAGTGTTCTCCATCTGGGCGGGGTCAGAGTCGCAGATCTTGTCATCGGTGCGGCCGTAGTTGGCGCTCTCGATCATGATGACATCTGTGCCCGGGCAGCGCAGCTCGATGGGGTAGGACTCACAGGACAGCTCCCTCCGCACCACTGCCATAGGGATAGGGGCACGGCCGTAGGCTGGACACACAGACACAAACATTGGTACAAAGCTGATGTTTGATATAATTATAAGTGACCCTCCTGCCTACTGAAATGCTTTCTACTTATTTGTAGGGCTGTCTTTAAAATATGTGCACTGGATGACTAAATTGTACAAGAATAAAGTGTGTTCAACTAAAACTGCATTTGTACCCTTGTCATATAGACTAATTATCCACACTATATGAAAACAATAGCATCACAGAAGATTATTCATAAGGGCATGTCCACTGTCGCATGTGAACCGACTTGGTAATTACTGTTTTGCAGTTAACAGTTTTAGACATCACTCTAGATAGAGAATAATTGCCTGGAAATTTAAACAGGCATTTAGTGCTGCAGATATTATTCAAAGATGGCAATGCCTAATTATTCTCAGAAGTTGCAAATTTGATGCATACTGTATGTCCACTGTTACTGTCCGGAAAAAGGAAACATGTCATTAATTCCAATGAGATTGAAGTTACTGATCTGTCCCAGATCTTTTTACTGCTGCTGCTTTGCTTCCTTGCTTGTTTAATGAGTAGAACTGATGAAGACTGTCTTGGATGATGAAACACCTGCAAGACCAAACAGCACTCAATCTGCCATTGACTAATTAAGTCTAGATATCTTCTTATAACCTGAATGTCTGGCAATCTTCACAAAGGGAAACTGAAGCAGTGTCTGCACTGCAGTTCGCACCTGTGGTGCATAGAGGCATGGGATATGATGGGGCATGTGATCTTTATAGTCCCATAAAATTCCAAGGCAACACACGCTGTAACCCAAAACTACATTAAAAATGAAGAATAAAAAAATGGGCTTCAAGGGAATGTGAGCTTTTGAGATGTCTCACCTTGCAGCAGGTGCTGCTATCACTTTTGATATTCACGGCAGCCATTTTTGACTTTGTCATATTAGGAAAATCACAGGTGAAACAAATTTCATTAAGGATGGCTCAGTTCCATCAAGTCTCCAGTAAGCCATGACACTGAGTCAATACCTGGACCCTGAAACCAGCTCACCTGCATGGCATGCACTCATTTGTAATTCCTGCTGTGACAAGTCATATAATGTAATGTAAAATTGATCTCATGTGGTCAATCTGATTTTAATTTTGTTACGTTTTGCTGTATTTGATACTTGTGTACTATGACTATGATCTAATTATATTTGTATTAATATTATACTATGCATTTAGCAGATTGCAGATGTATGTATTACCTATTTTTTTTTTTTTTTAATGAATGTGTTAAAAGATAATCCTGGACTCAACATTCAGGTATCCATTCTTATCCTGCTGATTATGCAATTATACGCTATATAGATATATAGATATAGCTCATGCTTCCGTGCCATAAAACTCCATTGTCATCCAAATACTGGTACCCATACTGACATTATTCAACATGATGAAAGAAATGTATCTATTTTATATGTCCTTTTCCTTATAAATGATGTGTTTATTAACACACTAGATACATATTGTCTGTCTGATTATAGTAGCGACCTATGATATTGATGGTGTGGGGCCGGATGTTCCCAGGGATATTGGTTGTTGTGCTGTCGCTTGGATGTTGTTATTCTCTGTTCTTGAGAGCAACGAGCCCTGGGAGCATCAGGCATCATCCCTTGATAGATAGATAGGTTATCAGCTGAGGTGTGCTTGTTTTGTTCGGTTTCTTGACCTAGCCCCAGATTTTATTGTGTTTAATATTACACAGCTTTATAGTTTGACCTCATCTGAGACTTGAAGCTATTTCTGGTGCAATATACATAATATGCATTGTCCCAGTCGAATAAACAAATAAAATATATGAAGTCTGTAGTTTGTGGCTACACGGCCAGTGATCGTGACTGCTTGTTGCTCTGTCACATTTATTTGTGTTGAAGAATTCATCTTGTCAAGGCCCTCCGAATCATTTCTTAAAGGCACATACACACATGCACACACGTATGAACACACACACACACACAGTGAACAGACGACTACCCGCAATCTCAACACACAGACCTACAACATCCCTGAAAAGCGAGGCACAGCACCACCTTACTTGCTCTCCCTGTCACCATAACCATAGCAACCCTGTCCTCCCTCCCTTGGCCCTCTCATTGGCTGGAGGAGCGTCATGGTTACACGAATGCAGCAAAGAATCTGAATGAGCTCAATGACACTCTGCCCGGGTTCTTCTTAATACTGCCCTTCACCACATCACACACACACACACACACACACACACACACACACACACACACACACACACATATGCAAATGCTCTGAGTGATGACATGTAGAGGCAGATATCTGTGTGGTGCTGGTGGTACCTGAGGGCACTGCATTGATAATGACAGGCGGTGGCTTAGAGATAAGACTGATATATAAATGACATTTACTGAAAATGTCCTTTCTAATGAATACAAACACACACACGTATATCACCGCAGGCTATGATTAGACTTTAGGAACACATTCAGATAGGATGTGTGTCTAAGTAGTGGCTAAGGATTTGAAGGACGTTTTGTGTGTGTGTGAGGGGAGTGCTTGGGGCAGTGGGTCGTTATTGTGTTTATATGAGTGTTAGTTTATTAGTTCTCCAATGCATCATGTCCGCCTTCGTGAGCATGAATGTACATTTTGAAGAGAGGGTTAATTGAAGCGTGATCGGATCAATACACCATATTGTAAGGCAGCTGTCTAGACTGGCTTTGGATCAGATGTCTTACAGTGTTGTCTTACAGGGTCCCCGCTGGGCATAAAGAGAGCATTATGACACACACACTCACACACACACACACACACATACTATTAAAATAAAGAGTCTATCTGTATTTCAATTAAAAGCCACTCAGCCTTCATAAGCAGCAGTAAATTCTCTGACTTGCAAACACTGTCCTGTCTCGTCTATCACCGTTTAATTTATCTATTTATATCAGCTGCCTCACCGATAAAACATGCACTGTGTTTAACCTGCCTCCAAAGAACTCACTCTGCACACATTTCTGTCACTTTTTAAACAAACAAGCATGTGCCATCAAACAGCCCTTTTTTGATACAGACACATAATACACACATAAACGCGCCAATATTCATCCCTCTGTCTTTGCACACATGCAATAACGTGTGAGCTGGCAAGTGCATGTTAATGTGTCTGTCATTAGTTGTGTAAGTGGTGACAGAAACTTGGCAGCCACAGACCATACAGACAATCTTATTCAGACGCTCTCATTGCCTTAGGGGCTGAAACAAAAGAATATCGATTTTTACATTTGGGCCAAGAACAAGAGAGTGGCGAAAGAGGTGGATGGATGGAAAGAAGGAGAAGGAGAAGGAGAGGGTGAGAGAGAGAGAGAGATTTAAAAGGTGATCTCTCACTTGAACTGCCAAAGCATTTGGCCAGTGCCTGGTGTCTGAAATGTGGTTCTTCTGAGTTAGAAGAAAACCCACCACCTTTTTAAAGCGCTAAAGATTTGTTGAAGGATAAGGCTGGCGATAATCGACATTATGTTTTTCTTGCTGTCAATAAATCCCATTGGAAAAAAAACAACAATGAGTTAATCCTACGAACAAATACTGCCTGTGTAGCCAAAGCCTGATATAGCTTGTTCTTCTCTATGCTATATAGAGCTCCATTGTTGTCCATAAACTATTTATGTCCAGTATGTAAACTTCACTGTTCACCAAATATAATCTTTGTTGGATGTATGATATGAAAACCATCCAAACACTCCAGTCTTTGCAATTGTATTGAGTCAATGGCCAAGGACCCTCTTACCAAGGGACTCTTGAAAAAGGACTGAAACAATAAATGAATATTGCACAGATCAAACCCTGTGCAGATGTTTTTCCTATTATCGTCCAACCAAATATTAAAAACACATATGTGAGCTACACCATGCCACTGGGTTTCCTTATTAGGATTGACCATAGTCATTGAATTTTATTTTGAAATGTAGACTATTCTTCCACAGCTAACATTAAGTATGTATGCTTTAAGAAAATAATATTTTTATTAAATATATGTTTAGTAGGAATAAATAAGTGCCACAGACAGGGACAGGAAATGTTGAGAAATGAACTGGAATATATTCTTTGGTTGTTGTTTTTCCATATTTCTCTTGTAAAAACATATACCATGAAAAGACAACATCCTTACCTTTTAACACTGTGAAATGAGCTCCTCTCCAGTGACATTCACTTTAACACAATCATCGCATTCTTCCAGTGACAACATGATCAAAAAGTCCGCCCGCTCAGGTTGTACAGTGTAAATGCCAGAAATACACTCTAAACAACAGGGAAAACAAATGCCTGTATCTGTGTATTTGTGTCTTTATTTGTCTTCACATAACCCTGAAATAATGACAAGACACGGCTCGGTGGAAAAGATGGAGTGCTTGCTGCTGTGTGTCCTCAAGCTAAACTGTCTTTGTTTCAACTAATCCTTACTAAGTATAAACAGCGTGATTTGCATATGTCGACTTATTCTTTAGACATTGATGCAAATACCTTTGACTGAAACTCATCTCATGGTGTTAAAGCAAAGCCCGTGGTGTTTGTGTGTCTAAGTGACTTCCTGTGTGTGTGTGTGTGTGTGTGTGTGTGTGTTATAGGGAGGGTCTTTGTCCCTGTGGGTGTACAGTATTTCGCCGTTTAAAGTAAATCATCTGTGCGCATGCATGTCAGCGGGCATGTGAACGAGTCCATGCTTGAGTGTGTGCGCGTTGTACGTGTGTGCACGTGTGCGGGAGGTTTTCCTCACAACAGTGTGATTGACAGCAGCCATTAATAGGATTAAGTCCAAGTGGGCCAGAGCTCCCTGTAGGAATCTTCAAAGCCCACCGTCAAAGGGTAGACGAGGAAAAACGTACAAGCAGTCTACTGGGGCTGGATCTGCACTGTGTGCGTGTGTGCGTGTGTGTGTGTGTGTGTGTGTGTGTGTGTGTGTGTGTGTGAGAGTGAGAGAGGAATCTTAGAAGATCTGGAGAAAGATATAAATGTACACCACAATCAGATGGAGGATATGTGTAAATGAGCAAAGTGTTTCCTTGGTTTTACAGCTGCAGTGTTTCTAACAAGTACTTGGGTGTGTGTATGTGTGGGTGGAGGAGAAGTCATTACTTCATTTGTGGTTGTGGCTATATAAAGTCAATCTGAACATGCAGAACCAAACTTTATAGTTAATCTCGGCATGTAACGTGTCTCGTGTAGATGCACGCCTGCTAGTGTGTGGAGACTCATCCCAAGGGGTCGGTAGATGAGATACGACTTAACAAATACCCTATATTTTTTGAGAAAACTACAACAACAAGCTTTTATCTTTGTTGACTTGTCATAGTAGACAAAAGCACAGGTGTTACTAATGACATTAACACTGGCTCTGTTCTATTCAAGCCTGACATTAAGCGTGACAGAGTGACAGGGCCCCAGCATTGTTCATGCTGGGGCCCTGGAACTGAATTCAGCTATCATTACTTGTGTTACTTTTTGTCTTGTCCCACTGTGACATGTCAAAAACCCTTCCATGAAAAAATGGGATGACTCGTGTGTAGCTTCACTGCGACGACTGTTGCTTTCAGTTCCCGGGGCCTACGTTAAGCTAGTTGTTGATGATTAATATACCGCGGTTTAAAACAGACAGTGTTTAAAGCATGACACTGAGGCCCCTTATTTCAAACACCATGCATGCAGTTTATTTCAGACCTAATGTACTTTGAAAAGCACACCCTGGGCTTTCTAGTGATGTAACACTGGGGTGTGATCAACATAGCACATCTTCTGTCTTTTCGAATAGGGGGAATACAGCAAACACGCTTTATGGCAGTATTGGAGTAAAGTGATCATATTTATGAAGATATATTGTTTCTGTTCCTCATAAGAATGTTGTTTTGTATGTATGAGTGTCTTCATTTTATTATATTAACATTTTATAATGGATCATTTTAAGACTTTCAAAGTACACATTTTACCCATGTCCTTTGGGGGAGGGGGGGGACAGTGGGACTCATTTTCAACCATGTACTTCACAAAACAGAGCACTGAGTGAGGCAGAAAAGATTTTGTTAAAAATGATTGGGGAAGAGCCAGACAGTAATCTGCCATGAGATAAGAAGGAAGAGAGGCAGGCAGTTGAGCAAGTTTTAAATGTCGTTTTGTATCTGTTCCCAATCATCAAATGAAAAAGAATTAAAAAAGAAAATGTATTATTTTATTACCAAAACCATGCCTTGTAATGTACTTTCGGTTGAAACAGTTGACCAATTTAAAAAGAAATAAATCTTTGTGCTATGTTTCTTACATCCCAATTACTTAAATGATGTTAAATGAAACATCTAAATATTTAAACCTTGTTTTCTTCCCGTTCTCAGGAGGATATGTATTCTGGAGTATTACATATTAGAAACACAGTATAAAATAGTGCAATGTAACAAAACAGCACCGCTAACGACAGCCTTCAAAATGCAGCCCGGATGTTTACAGCTTCACTGTGTGTGGTCTTTCACTTACCAATGGCAATGGGAGCAAACAAGGTGGAGACGAAGAGCAGGCATCTGGTCCACATGACGTCTGAGGTTGACCTGGAAGTAAATATGGAGGTACTTCCTGCTGAGCCCAGACGGTCTTGTGGTGAGCTGTTTTTCTCACAGCTCAGTGTTCCCGACACCATACAGGCCTGCAAAATGAACAGAGAGGATTTGTTCACTTCATTTGTTCGCCATATCCAAACACGTTAAGATGCCAGTAGATTCAGCATCACACTCTGTATATCACACAGATTGCATTCTCTCAGCTGCTGATGATTAGACATCTAATTATTGTATTTGCTAATAAACTGTGGATTTTCATAGTTTTTTACCGAGAACAGAGAACCAACATGGCCATTCTCTAAAATTGTATCTTTAAAAAAGAATATCCTTCAAACAACAACTCTTCCTGATCCTACTGATAAACTGCTTAAACAACATGATACTTAAAAAGTTTATGCAGCAAAGGAAAATATTTCCCTGACATCTTGTTACTCTACTTACTTATGGCAGATTGATGCTTTAACAAACAGCACTTTACTAAGGTCAATGTAGCTTCCTGTAGACATGTCACAGTAGACTAGACAGTAATCAATAATTATCTTAAACGATGCTGAGAGAAATACAGAGCGCATGGAATCATTAAGAAGCATAAGAATAACAATAATAATAACTCAAATGGTCTTTATCAACAAACAAACCTAGCCTAACACAATATGAACCAACTTTGAATAATTTGTAGGGTATTAGGAAAAGTACAATTAGATGTGGCGTGCCGGAGGTGGTGAATAGAGCCTTCCTATAGAGTCTATTTATAAGTGTACTATATATAGACATGCCAATCAATGAAAAGAAGGAGATAAGGTCGATAATCATCAAACTGATCCTTTAATTATGCATGTATGCACACTGCTCTAGTGTAGACGGCAAACACTGTGCATTATGCAGCTGACAATAGCTGAGGAACTATTTCTAATTCCTCAGGCGTTTTTCTTTGAGATACAGCCAAGTAGTTCATCCATCATGAAGTTTTTCTCAAACAACTTTATTTTTATGTCTTTACAGTCTCAAATGATCTCACATTATGCTGTAACTGTATAGGAATCAAAAGCTATTATGATTCTTGTAGCATTTACAGATCCAATGCAGCTGAAATGATACTGAATATGAAACTACAGCAGGAACATTTATATAAATGCATACGACCACATGCATAATAATCCGTGAGCAACAAATATGTGAAGGAAATGTGAGACTAGATGCTAAATGTTGACCTTGTAGAATTATTTGCATAATGATGCCGCTGTCGGTATTAGGTTTCACTTCACTTGAAATTCCACATCAGCATCAAAGTGTGAAATGTATTGATGTTTCAATCTAATTGTTCATTTCATGGTCTATCAGCGATAAACAATTAATAAGAGGATGGTCTGTAAGATTAGTTATAGCAGTGACAGACCGGTAGGCATCATTTCTCCTCTTCTTTTTTCTAAACTGATTAAGCTGACCATAATTGTTCCCTCCCTTGCCCGGGCGCCCACTCGATCAACTGACATTTAAATCAATCACTTTCTTTCTGCGCTCCCAAAATCACTATTTCACTATGAAAAACTACAATATTTACCCATTTTCTCTCTAAAAGACTCTGAGGTTTGCGTTCGTACCCTATTTTATAAGTTCATTGTATCACATTTAGTCATTTACGCAATCGTCATAGTTGATTTTGAATAAACATAATTTTTCATGGAAATTGTTCAGAGGTGTAACAGCAGTCCTGTTTTGTTTACTGTTCTCAAGGGAACCCATACCCAGCCATGTAACATTTGTGGGTGTGTGTGTGTATCAGACGGAGAGAGAGAGACTGCAGAAATTTGCAACAGCTGGGGACAGATGGAGTAAAGTTGACAGGCAGAGCCATGGGAAATACATCATGTGTAACAGAGACTATTGATCAGTGTGACCATATCATTTTTGGCCCAGCAGAGACTAAGACAAAAGCCAGCTATCTCCATCATGCCATGCTGTGAAGGCAAATAGCGGCCTTGGCACAGTCTCTCCTTTTAGATATTTTTGGAAAGATACAACTACTGCTATAAGAATACCAGATTGTCAGAATGACGCAGACCTTTCCATAACCACCAGAGACGTACAAGATATGCATAATGCATCTTCTGAACATCTACAATGACAAAAAGCCTCATGCTGCAGACAGGACAGATAGACAGATATGCCCAGAGGCATATGCACACTCCAGCTCTGAATCTCTGGGAGCAGACCCATACCAGAGACAAACAGTATGATAAGAGCTGTGTAGTCATCTGGGGTTTTATTGACTCTGTTCTTTTTAGGATGTCAAAGTAAATCCTTGAAATTGAAAATCAATTTAAAATTATTGTGATAAAAAACAAAACAGACTTAAATTACAGTCAGAGCGGTTGTAGGAGAAAATTCTATTTGCATTCTAGCATTAAATAGTCAAATAACACTTGATCCAGTCAGTGTATTTCATTTAAATTGTGCAGAAGAAACGCACGTTTTATTTTCCATTTATTTTCCCGATCTAACAATACTGACCTGTTCTTGTGAGAAATGAAATGGAAATGCTGCACATTTTCAAAAATCTGAATTTAATTTTTTTTCATGTGACCTTTAATTTAACAAGTTTGGTCTCTTGATATCAAAACCTATTTTTCAATAAAGTGCTGGTCAACTATGGCAGCATAGTTGTTGTTACACAAACCAACACAGAAGGAAAAGGAGTAAAAGTAAGAGTACGGTCTTAATCCCGTGATTCAAATTGCCAGTTTGGATTACCTCAGGCTTTCTTTCAAACCTTCTTCAAAATAACCTTGAGTGCTGCACTTACAAACATGTTCAACTTTCTCAACATCAGATAGTGCAACTGATTCGATGGATAGTGATTTGATATCTGCTAACGCTTCCTGACAAATCCATAATGGCACCAAAGTGATAGAATCACAATAGATGGACTTTATTCTTCTACCCGCTTAAACAACTCAACAAGCTGCCCCATTTTGATTGATTGGTCTCTAACCCGGTTGAACATGAGCAATCTGACCAGCTGTCCCCAGCTAGACACAGGAGGCGTACACTGACATATGGCTGGACGCCACCTGCCACAGCATTCCACTGTTCCATAATTCAAAAGCTATTCCATCACCCCGTATGCTGCACCACCCATCAGTTAATTAACCCTATCATTTCCACCATGCTCACAGTGCCTTTACCAGTCAATAATTGTGTTACTGCCTTGAGATATCCAGGACTAATCTAAACTCACATCACTCAAATTATATTGATAATTCAGCAGGGCGGCATACTCCCATATGCTCAGATAATGACGTAAAAATATGTTCCATCTGCAGAGGCCTCAATGCATAGATAATGGTGATCGCCCAAAGCATTGCCCGGTTCCTCTAACCTGTTTTCTTCCATTATCTCAATGGTTGGTTAATATATTATGAATAAACAGGCAGTAATGGTGCTAATTACCAAAACATATGCAAAGTGTTTACACCCCGTATTCATCAGATGATCGTGCACATACGGTCTGGCAAACATCATATGCCCCGTCTGAACCCACTCACTGTTGAAATGATGAAATAATCGAGCCATATATTTTAAATGAACTCAATATTTCTGATCCTGAGCTAGTTATATTCCACCGGAGACCCATCCCTGGCAGATAAGCAGCATCTGCATAAAACTGAGCAAAACGTCAACTAATAAGCAGGATCAGACGAAAATAAATCGCCGTCCCTGGATCAAAGTCCTTTACCTGCTGTTTCAATCCTTCTCTGCGACAGTCATATCCGCTCGGTAGACGTCTATTAAATATTCCATAAATTTAAACATGCATTCTTGTTCTTTTCAGACTAGTTTGCCCCCCAGGTTCATATCTTCATATCATATACAACTCACAACATCTGTGACCCAAAATATTTTTTAGATTAGATTAAAAGTGTGATCTTATCAAATATAGTTAATTATTTCTCAGAAGCTATTATTTAGTGCAGCACTACGACAAGCTGCTCGCCAGAAGTAACTTGGTTTCTATGTTTTATATTTTCCTGTCCTGTCGGCGTTAACAGAGCTGTTGCTGGGGCCACTACACTCACAGACTATATTGCATGCATCCATGAACTAATTGATGTTGGGCTGATATGCCCATGTGCACCCAGGCAGCCTGACCGTGTGTGTGTGTGTGTGTGTGTGTGTGTGTGTGTGTGTGTGTGTGTGTGTATATATAATCCCCTAACGAGAGAGTCTTGCCTGTCACAGCACTCCTCATTCGGGGATTCTCTCTTTCACTAATGAGTGCTGACCGGACTGGGCTACTTTGTCAACGCACGTCACGCGCACATACACGTGCATGTGCCCTCACACACCCACACATTTACACACACACACACACACACACACACACACACACACACACACACACACACACACACACACACGCTTATCACTAGGAGACCAGATGCCCTATACTCCCTCAGCCTCCAGGCAGAGAGTCTCAAATGTGTCCATGCTGCGTTAGTAGTCTACCCTGTGCCTATGCCTAAAAGAATACTATGTGGATGTGTGCGTGTGTAAGTCACAGAAAGAAAAACAATGTAGATACAAATTCTACTCCATTTGTACTCCATATATAACTGTATTTACATGTTCTCCGTAATTAGAAACACATAAGATGGGATTCTTCAGTTGTAAAAATACAACATGCTCATCATTAGTCTCAATTTGAAGAAATAATTTGTTAAGATTTGTGATGATGAAGTACAGTCAGAACAAGCATTTTCTGTTTCTCCTTAAACAATCTAAATACACTGATGCATATACCATCAAATGTTCATATGCATTTAGTTATACCAGTTAGTTTTGCAGTAGCTATATACTATAACTGCAGAGGAAAAACCTTGGCAGCTTTATGCATTTTCTTCTTTCCCCTGCCATTTTTCTTTATTTAGAATTTCTTCACCTGTTCTTTTCTTTCCTCTCTTTAGTCTCTTCAGTTGTTCATTCTTTGCTCTGCTGGAGAGAACTCTGAGCGGAACAAAGCTCAGGGGGCCATGCAACGTGTTCAGTAAAATGGCATGTGTCCGCCAAGCTACGGTAAATTACCTCCAGTTGGCTTGCTAGGGTAGGTTTAACCACCATGGTCTGTGTGTGTGTGTCTGTGTGTGTGTGTGTGTGTCTGTGTGTCTGTGTGTGTGTGTGTGGGCGCAATGGAGTGGGTTGGAATCAGGCTGTGTGGGTGACAGAATCTGTGAGTGGGTATGGGTAGTGTTGCAAATTATGATCAGTGCAGGTAGGTAGGCTGGGAGAATTTTGATTAGAGTGACCATACACACACACACGCACACAAACACACACACAAATTCAGGTAGCTAATTTGGCAGAAAAGAGCTGAAGAGATGACTAATCAGGGTAGGACCTAGTGGGAGTCTGGCCTGTGACCTATAATGAGAAACATAAGACACACGTACACCTGCAAACAAACGCATGCACACACCCGATGCACAATGCAATGGACACACTATGATGAGTGATTTTTTAGTAGAAGACCCACCCTCTTAATTGCAATGTGCTGATGACGGCGATACTGATTAGCAGCGAGTGGTCCCTTGGTGTGACCAGAGGCTCGAGGAAAACATACTGTCAGCTCCCAACAATATGAATGTCTTGACATGTCAGCCACAACATGTATCCGTACTGTTGCATGTGCCAGGGTGTTTTGGTAAAGGGGGTAGTTTGCATACAAGCCCCCTCGGACCACATTAAAATCACAATTAATAACAAGTCAATGTCACATGTTTGTGCTGACCAAATCTTAACTCAACAAGACAAACAGTCACGTCAGCTTGTGCCTCTCATTCCAAATCTATACCAGCCAAATGCAGTATGGCTGCACACCACTGGCTATTTTCTAACATGCACAGAATAGACACACAGGCAAGTGCACACATGTGTGTGTGAGTAGGTGGGTGAGGGGTGAAGGGTGAGGGGTGAGGGGTGGGTTCACTGTAGGAATGTGCACAATTGTCACCATGCCCTAAAGATAAGTGGCCTGGCTGGAAATTTATTTCATACAGCGCTGGTTGTAAATCCTTTGTGTGGCGTTACAGCAAAGAACTGCAGAGTGTAGCCTTAAAGGTATAGGTCACCCCCACATCAGTGTTACATGTTGGTCATGTGGTCTCAATTCAAAGTCCTCAGTGAGGAATGAATGGCACTGTCTAGTCATATGTATCATAATGCTTGATTTTTGTAATCCCCCTATTTGTTGATTTTTCAATTTTCTCATTAGGCTTTTACATAGCTTTTTTATAATATTTTAATTAAAGCATTTATTCAATTTGAACATGTTATGATCAGGAATAATGGACTGTGACGGAGCAGAGCACGGCTGTATTTGTACTCATTTGCATTAAGCATGAGAAACATTTTTGTTTTAAAGAGATCTACCCCTTTAATTTCCATGTCCACACTAAAAGAGTTCAAAGCTCTTGGCTGTGCACCTCATCCTCTCCTTCTCTCCGTGTTAGACATTCTATGCCCGTCAGAAAATTGTGTCTGGGGAGGCTCCGGCTTTGACCGGACCACTGCTGTTTCCGCATGGCTGCCTCTGGCTGCTCCGAGGACGCTCCCAGAAACCCGATGCGCCGAAACCACCCTGAAAATCAACCGACGACGACCTCGTCTGTAAGGCACTGCTGTTTTGATTCCTCACCGCCTGGCGGCTAGACTGACACCGTGCTCTGCTCTGCTCTGAACTTTCTAATGCTCCAGTCTAATCAACTCTACACACCCTCCTTCCCTCGTGAGACAAGACGGGATAAGGATAAGATGTGCACGGGAGAATGGAGCGAGGAGAAGTGGAGGAGAGGAGATGGGAGGGGAGAAGAGATGAAGGATATGAGAGGGGGAAGACGATAAAGGAGGAGATGCATAGATGAGGTCAGGAAAAAGGCTGAGGATGATAGAGATGGAAAGATGGGATAAAGGAGGAGTTGCAGAGGGATGGAGACAGAGAGGATGGAGGGAGGCAGCGGGAGAGAGGGAGTGCCAAAAGCGATCAGAGAGAGCCAAGTAGAATCTTGAAGTGAGTTAATAACCTGGGGCATTTATCTTTTTCGTCACTGTACTCTTGATACCCGAAAATGCTTGGATAAAAAACATAAACATAAAACAAAACCTGCAGACATCAGATAGTAATATGAAAATATCAAGTGATAAATGTAACGGGAGAAACATGAATATTAAATATAATAAAATAATAAAATATATATAATGACCTACAAAGCTGTATGTAGCTACATATGTGCTCAAAACTAACTTTTCTGACTTAACAATAACATGTAAAAATAGAGATAGAACCAAACTGCAGTGACTTCACTCCAACTAGTAAAGGCAGGTCAGAGCACAGTCACAGCTAGCCTTAGCTAAAGCTAATTTACAGGCTTTTCCAACCTGATGCCTATCATTGTAAAATGTATTTGGATGCTCAGTCATTTTACTTATTGGGAGAGAGAGCACCCTCATTCGGATTACTCTCAGCCAATCAATTAAGCAGAGGATCCCACATAAAAACATGGCCTCAGGCTTTTTATACACCAAAGATGCAACATATTTCTCCTCTCATTGAAAAACTGATGTCAACTGGGACACTCTGACTAGCTGTCAATACCCAAGAACTGCGCCCTCCTCTAGCGTCAATAAATTGAATGTGCAATTCATCAGCCCAACTCTAGGAGACAGTATTACTAATTAAAAAGGAGCTCGTAAATTCGACATTTTACAGGCCCAACTCAGCTTGTAAATACACTGTAAATAAGTGGGTGGCTTCATGGGCAGATGAAGGCCTGTGTTTGTGGTGAAACTCCTGGCGATGTGTTCAAGGAACAGCAGGCTGATTGCAATTATTTTGATGTTTGCTACTATTGTGCACGTTTTATTCTCTCTTTGGGGATAACAGCACGCTGCGTCTTTACACTTCCTATTCTATTCAACTTTCTGTTCTGTTGTTGCATTTGCTGCATATTGCATGCTGTTATGTGTTCGTTTTGAAGCTCGTTGGGTCATATCTGATTGGATTAGCGGTTTGAGAGGACACGTTTGTCGGGCCACTTAGAGCACTCCGTGGTACAGATGGAACCCTGAGATCTCCGGGGAGAACGCTGGGTCATATTTGGGATCTAAAAAAGCATAATGCCTTTGTAGAGTCGGCAAAATCTGCACACCAGGTGTTGGTGTATATTTGCGTAACTATCCCCAAGGCCAAAATATGCTTGCTGTAAATAAGAATGCATTCTGAGTCAACATCCCTGGTTAAATATGTCTCAGATTATCACGGGCTTAGAGATACTGTGTATTCAAACTTGCACGCACACAAACAGGCTCACGTATTCTTACCTGTTATAGTGTACTTTGCTTTGTCAAAGTGAAATGAAACCCCAGAGAATCACATCTCAATGGCAGCTGGACGTCCTAGTCCTGGAGAGGCAGAGAGGAAGAGGAGACAGAAAGGCAAAGAGAGAGGGGAGAAGGGTGGGGGTTATTCGAGCTCGGTGAACTGAAGTCCCTGTCATTTTTCACAATAGAGACCGATAGCCATAATATGTAGTGAATGTGGGGTGCAACGTGAATAATGGCCCCCGCCACATTGTGTGAATAGCCATAACCCACTCAAACACAAGAACCAGGCAGTTCACAAGCCACTTTCACTCGTGATTGCTTGTTTAGTGTTTGTGTGTGTCTGTGTGCTGCATGTACACACGCTCGTGTATGTGTGTGTGTGTGTGCTCTGCCTTGTAATGACCTCCTAAGTGTCAGGGTATCAAAGTCTATAATGGTCTATCTCTGTGCTCGTTGGCAGTTTAAAGCTAAAAAGCTCTCTCATGCTATCGTAACTGGTTTATATGGGTGGCATTTCACTGACAAATGTCAGACACTTTTCAGAAAGGAAAATTGTTAGCTCTGTTACTAGAATGCAGAGAGGCAGTTAGTCACAGTTAGACTCTGTATCTTATATCTTTTTCTATCTGGGCCTTGTGTCCTTTCCCTATCTTCCCCTGTTTTCCATCACTATGTACTTTTGTTCCACATAGTTGCCCTTCTGTTTTGGAGACAACCTCTCTGGCTCCCTTATCTCTCTCTCTCTCTCTCTCTCTCTCTCTCTCTCTCTCTCTCTCTCTCTCTCTCTCTCTCTCTCTCTCTCTCTCTCTCTCTCTCTCTCCCTCTCTCTCTCCAGCTCTATCTTCATCCCCAGCCTCCTTCCCCATCTACTTCTCTTGAGGGTAAACCTTGCAGACTCATCTCACCAGGGTCAATCTCAAAGTGAGTGTGTGTATTTGTACATTGGACATGGGTTTGTGTGTGCTCATCTTGGCAAGCAAACGGTTTAGTTCTGTTGTTAATGGGCAGCAGGAACGGCATATATCTGTTTCGCCTTGAATTTTTTTCAGGCACACAAAAACAAGTGCATCAACACACACACACACACACACACACACACACACACACACACACACACACACACACACACACACACACACACACACACACACACACACACACAAACGCATCCATATAGAGTGTCAGAGTCTGGACCTCTGTGGAGCTGTGCAGTAATTGGGTCTATTAGCCAGTACAGGAGGCCATGGGCAATAATTAAATGGTTGTGTTGGCAAAGACTGCAACAAAAATGGATTCACTGTACTGTGTTTGAGTACATGCATATGTTTGCATGTATTCACGTGTAGGCATGTGAATAAGCATATAGCCCCAATGAGAATTGCCAGAGGCAACAGAGCATTTGTCGAGAAATAAGTTTGTCGCTAAGCTCCCCCACCTACACGGCACCTTCATTCATGTCTCGCTTGCTTCTCTCAGAACACCGAATACATTATTCACATGGAGCTGGTAAACAATGGAGGGATCAATGAATGAAGAATGGAGGAAGAGAGGTGGAAAAAGAAACAAGTTTGGGTGCACAGGCGAGGTGGTGAAGGAACAAGTATGTAATAGTGGCGGCACTAGGCGGGAATGAGGTTTTTCATTAGGAATCATTTACGTGAAGTGGAAAAGGGGAAAGAAAAGATTAAAGATGCAGCCATTGCAAAAGTCCATGCATACATCAGCGGTGCACCATCGCTTTGTTCCATCACTGAAGGGGAATTCTTCATTAAGTCCTAATTTGTTCTCTCGTGTGCTGTCAGAAGACCCAGGTCAACAGCTTTCTAGAGAACAGTCTGGAAAGCTCCAACTGAATGAAACCCCTGTTGTTATTATTATTATTATTATTATTATTATTATTATTATTATTATTATTATTATTTTGCCCACTGACACACCAGCCCGGTATCATTTGGAATTACATTCATATTGGATGAGTCCATACTTCGCTATCTTAGGTCTAGTGTTAACATTCAGGGCCAATGCAGGAAGTCGTGTGCCCTTTAGTGAGGTGGAAAGTAAGGATATTAAGGTCGGTATGAAGATGGGCATGTAGCATGTATTCTTTTAACCATAACAAATCTTTCCCTGACCTTAACCAAGGTTACCACTTCAGCTACCTAACCCTAACCGTAGCATAGTTTCCAAGCACATGTATTGTAGCAAGAAGGTTTTTGAAAACAGTCAATGTAATAAAAAGTGACGATAGAATTGAAAGAGGCGGAAATGAGGTGGAAAACAGGCAGGACACATATCTTTCTCTAAAGTCAAAACCATTTGAATATTGTACATATTGATTAAGGATGGGATGATATAGGATTTTATTGTAAATCGAGTATAAAAACACGGCCAATAAGTTGATTGTGGAGAATTTTTACTATCGGGATAATAGTGAATAACATCATTGGTGATCATTTAACACCGTTTGGGTTCATAAGTGGAGATGGAAGCAACTGAAGGTGAGAGGGCTCCTCTGAGAGCAACCAGCAGTGGAGCAAAGATGGGGACAACAGACAGAGAGATTTAGATGGGGAAATGGTGAAAGCCTATAGCTTCCACTACTGTAAGAGCTAGGGAGGGGCGCTGGCTGAGAGTGTTTTGGACGGCGAGTGGCTTAGCCTGACTGAACAATGGATGGACGTGATTAGGAGAAGGAAGCAGTTTTTTTTACAAGTCTCTAGGCACAATGTCTTCATAAAGAGAAATGTAAATATATTTCACATAGACAGATGCTGACCATTTTCTCACAGTAAAACAATGGTGTTTTCTATTATGAGAAGCCGTGGTTGTATTGATGTCCCATGTCACCCCCATTACTCATGAGCCTGCAGTATGTAATTAGGATGACTCCACAGTATGCTTTTTAGATGGTTTTTCATGTATAAGCCTTTATAATTATGCTTTAAACAACAGATTGCGCCATAAGACGCCAGAGATTGTGTTGATGCCTCTTGGAGGAGATTTATGGTGTTTCTAAATGAAGCAATGTGATGCCTTTCCTTGGGGTGGAGTCCCCTAAATGTTAATGTTAAAACCACAATTCTCCCCCTGGGTTTCGACAGATTCGATATAAGCATGAAAAATATGGAGCAATAGTATAGATGGTCTACCCAGGCGTAAAATTAAAGACTTTTGTCTATGTGCCCCACATAAATCTTTGAAAGAGAGCGAGAGAGAGAGAGAGAGAGAGAGAGAGAGAGAGAGAGAGAGAGAGAGAGAGAGAGAGAGAGAGAGAGAGAGAAAGAGGGGATGAGGAAGGGAGGTGTACATGACAAAACAAAACACTGGTGGACGTGTGCGGTGATTGTAAACCGTTGAACTGTAATCAACTGCAGATAACCCTGTACAATGAGATGTCAATACACGCGTGCACATACACACGCACAAAGAAAAAGACACACACAAACAAATAACTTAAAAAATAGCTTATAGTAATCGCCTGACATGGGCTTTACACAAAGATTGGCTTTGAAATACCTAATATCATTTATCAAAGGCTTTCTTCAGCACACATTTACTCTACAATAAAGGTCCTAGCCCAATTCCCTCTCATCTTGATACATGTGATGGATACCGTCTCATCTATCATACATATACTGTCTGAGAGAGAGCCAATTGGGTTCAAAACACAAGTAAGCACACTGCAGGACAGCAGGCATACAATTTCTTACATGGTTAGAAAACAGACACGTGGTCCATGTAAGTTATTGTTGCAGGCCCACAGGCCAGAGTGGTGCTCATCTGTCTTGGTGTGACACTATCAGGCTCCCTTGCAAAAACACAGAGGTGGTAAAATGGTTTTATTGCAAAATGTGAAAGATACGTCGGGGACAAATTGACGGGTGCTGATACATGCCAAAGGGGCATGGTGCTTTTATCTCAAATGAGTTGTAACGTCCTCTGCAGAAACTGAATCTCAATGCTTATTTTAGAGCTTTGAATGTGCTAAAAGTATCGCAGCAGATTTGAGCACCGTGCTCACACAGAATTATTCACCAGCCAGTCAAAGGGGATTCAACCTCAGGCGGAGTTAAGTGCTATATTTGCACTTAAGACGAGGCTAGTGAGCTCAATAACACGAGGTGAAAAACACAAAAAGGCAGCAATAATATAAACATACATTATCAAGCCATTGATCATTTCTACTTCTGTTAATATCTTTGTTCCATCAAGCGTAACCATCTAGTCACCCTCGCCCTGCTTCAGCCTATCACACTGCACCATCAACTAAGCTCCAGATCAATACTACATATTCTCACTCTCAAAGACTTGGAATGAAAACCATTCGATATCAATCAAGATCACAGCTGTGCAACTGAACAGGCACAATAAATGACAATATTATTATTTTTTAATTTACCATCAAACGACCAGTCGCTTCAAATCGCTTCAAGCTAGTTCTTTCAGCCTGGTTTATGCTGAAAGGAAGCAGATGAACGGGGAGTGGAAGATGTATGTAATGCAGTTAAAGTAAAAGCCCAGTAAGCAGGAAATTTAAGAGGGGCCTGGGGATGATGGTATTACAGCAGACACTGATTGTGGACAATCTGCTGAAGAAGGAAAATATATGGAAAATATCATTGGTTGCAGTATGGTGGACATAAGAGGCGTGCAAATGCTTGAAAAGCTGGGGGGGGGGGGAAGGAAATATTTCAACAAATTAACAATCTGCAAAGAATCTGGTGTGCTATATTCAACTGTTGTTAGTTGAAGTAAACGGTACTCAAAAAACAATGTCATTGCAATCAAACCAGAATTCCCCTTCCATTGTCTCAGTCACTGAAGTCAACCAACACAGTCCTTTATTTGCAACATTGAATCCGTCTCTTAAACAATACGGCATTTTCAAATCCTGCTGCAGTTTCCTCCATTGATAAGAAACGCTGTGTTATACCACGGCGCTGGGAGATGTATGCCCCCAGCCCTGTGATGACCTCATTGTTCATTGCCCCATAATTCAAATCTGCTCCGCTGTGTTGCATCACATTGTGTATGACTCATTTCCAAGTACCCCATTCTCTAAACAAGCGAGGCCTCCGCAGCACGCTATAGTCATCCACACAAACAACACTGCAAAGAATGTCCCCATCAATACTGTGGTGACTGACTTAAGACTTGCATATGCACGGAGCGCACACACACACACACACACACACACACACACACACACACACGCTGTTTAAATGGACTGAACTAGTAAGAGGGGAGGAGGGGGGTGAGTGCTATTGTAAATGATTTCCTGCAGAGACCAAAATAATCGTCAGACCTTGGAGTGAGCTTCTTACAATCACACTGGCCTTGTACACTGATTCTCCATTCAGCGCCCTAATGGCACTGTGTGTGTGTCACTAAATATACAGCTGCAGGCTGTATGTGTGAGCTTATACATGTGTTAGCATGTGCAAACGTGTGTGTGTGAGAGACTGGTGGTAATTGATGTGTACCGCATTGATGTGTTCATCTGTAGGAAGAAATACGTGTGTGTGTGTGTGTGTGTGTGTGTGTGTGTGTGTGTGTGTGTGTGTGTGTTTTCTATTGAGTGGTGACAGCTCTGAGTGGGGCGCAGGGAGGTGAAGGGCACAGAGGAGAAGTGTGGACAGGAGATGTGTTGACTGAAAGAACAAATGTTTTTTCTTTGTGAAAGAGGGATACCAACTACTGAGTGAGTGAGAGGTTTTGAAAGTGGGCTGTGGATACAGTAGCTAACAAATAAAGCAGCTGATTAAACATATAGTTCAGGGACAAACCGAGCGCTGACGGTTAAGGCCATTTGCAGAATAAACCTGTAGACATACTGCACACACACATACACTATTTTGAGACTTTTTATTGTAAACCACAGGTCAGTTATTGTAAACTGTGTATGGCATTATTCGGCAAGTCGACAGGCGAAGGTGAACACTTCACAAAAATCAATAGTGTTACATACAGCAAACCTTCTCAGATTTGTGACAAATAATAATTGTATAAGACTTCTCACTCCATGAGGCATTGGAGTTTACTAGCACTTCAGAATGGCACAATGACAAACTTCAGCTTCCCTTTATATAGCCCACTTCAAAACTGTATAACAAGGTGTTTTGCAACCAATAACGCCACGATAAATAAAAGTAATTGATGACAAAGCTGGACATGAAATATTAAGGGTTGCCTAAGAAAGACATTAAAGACTGCGACTGGCCAACTGGTCAAAATAAAACAAATAAAAGTCTCACAGGAAGAAAACATTATTGTGAGATGTGACATTGATTTTACCCGCCTAAGCCTCTCAGATTGATCACTCCAAAGAAAAGGCAACGAGATTGTGAAGTACAAGCCATCAGCGTGTGCTAAGCGTTATAGGTGGCCAATTTCATTACATTGAATATTTGTTGTCTTTGGGATTTTCATGGTAGGAAAGTAGCAAGAAATACAAAGTAGGGCAGAGCCAAAGACATCATTACATTGGCACAAGTAAAACATTTGATGTCCTTAATAAATGGCCGGTACTTCTAGAATTCAATGATTTGATTTGTCAATATATTTTATCCCATCCCAGGAGATGGATCACAACCTGAGGTCCTTAGGCTTCTTTAATTTGGCTGTTACAAAACGTTGATTAACAACATGCAATCAAAACTTTGTAGGAGGTTTGTGGACTTTTGACCTTGTTCAACAGATTTGATTTAAGAAAAAAATGATTATTTAATTGTTATTATTATTAGTATTAATGTTAAATTCTGGGTTCCTAATGCTCGAAGGGACATATTTTAATTGCTTGTTGTGTCTGAAGTACACTCCAAAACACAAGTGTATTCAATTTACTATCAAATAAGCTAAAAAGAAACATATTTTTTTCAGAATTTAAAAGTTAGGACTACGTAACGTTTGGCATTTTTGCTTAAAGAATTACTTAATTAATTGTTTATACAAAATAATGCTGATTAATTTTTCTGTCAATCAACTTCCAAACTCTGTTTCAGATTGAATTATTAGATTGAATCCCCTGCTAGTGGGGTTACAGCGAACCAATACTGGACCATCCTTGTTTTTCAACCTCGTTTTCGAAAATGTATTCAAAACCAATACTGATTGAACATCACAGTGCTGCTTATGTTGTTTAATAGTACGATTACAACTTGCTGCTAAGCAACGCAATGATCGTTGAGCAGGATTACAACACGCACCCCCCTTTTCAGCGATACACAGTTAACACAGCCCAGTTAACCAACAAACACGAGCAGTCAGGTCAATAGTGTACGTTGCTCCCAATCGGCCCCAAAGTACAGACGGATAATAGTCTGTGGTGGTTCGAGCAGAAAGCCTTCCAACAGTTCCATATTTAGGCAGAGTAAGACATCTATCTCTGGAGGTTTATTCTAGTCGGGGCCAAAGGAGCAATGAGTCAGTGAATGCCCTGAGATCTGACAGCCAGTCATCTGTCTACTGGTTTTCCCCTTTCCTAAGCACATGTCTAATCAGGTAGCAAAGTAACTGTGCAGTCCTCTCGCATGGTCTGAACCTCTAATAGGGTTGAATGATATCGGAGGCGAGCTTCACACATTAAGAGAGGTGAACTGAGCCGATAGCTCCAGTGAATGGTGGAAAATGCAGAGAGCCTGGGTTATTGTTTGAGGGAAGGGAAGGGTAGGAGGAAGGATGTGTTAACACATGACCGAGTGCTTTAGGTGGATGAGGAAGACGGGCAAGGATCTGGCCTCATTATTTCAATACGGGAGAGAGATGTCGTCGAGAGCAGGAAAGGGCTTTTGAATGAGGTTAAACCCGGCACCCAAAGTGGGGTTGAGACTAGGAATGTGAATCATCGTCGAATTGAGAAACATTGCAGTCAAATCCAACAGCTCCGCTTTCATTGAAACTTAATATTATTATTGCAGCATTAAGATTTGTTTTGGTGTTCCTCGCCTGCTTAATCCACTAGAGTGACAATTTATTTATGCAGGAAGGTTGGTTGTCTCTGTGAGTACAATAAAGACCACCTTCTGTTTATCTACAAGGCTCTCTGACACACAAACCTTTACCTTGCTATGTAGAAATCAACTAAATAGAGGACTGGATCCCAGGAACTGCTAATTCTTTAGGAAAACATTTGTTAAAATGGTTCTGAGGAAATCAGCCCTTAGGTTCTATGTGCCCACTAAACAGAATTAATTGCACAAGTGTTGAAGTTGGACTCTATAATAACCCTTGACGAAGGAAATAGAGACTTGAGTAACAAGCTAATATGCTGGTTTCAAAACTGATTATTTCCCTGCCTGTCTTAATATACAAGTGTGTATATGTGTCTGTTATTGTCTGTCTGCAATGGATCATGTTGTCCTCTGAGGTATATTTTCATTATCTCGAGGTTTAGATGTGCGCACAAGATGTTTAATATATGATCCCTTATTTAAATCACAGGCTGTTTTCATTACAGGGTCAGACATATTTTTTGGAGCCATCCAAATCCAAACCAAATATTGTGTTACATTAACTGCACTAAACAAAGAAAATCAGCCCTCCGGCAATCAAGCAGAGCAATCCAAATTAGCACACCTCTTGTAATTTGCGCCCTGCTTTCCCCAACAAGGAGCTTTGTCTTTCTTGTGCATCATAACAAGTGAAATGAATCAGTGACCTAATTAAATGACAGATAGACCTACTGTCAGCAGAATGCTTGATTGTTGCTGTGGCACATTATATAATTGACATGCAGCTTCAGGTGCTTTGACAACAATCGTGTTGAGTGTGTGTGTGTGTGTGTGTGTGTGTGTGTGTGTGTGTGTGTGTGTGTGTGTGTGTGTGTGTCATTGCTTAATGCGACCCAAGATGCTCTTTGACACACCTTGCATTCATGGTGTGATGTCTGACAAACATCCTGGGGCTCTCTGGAGAGCCGGTCAGAAAAGTAAACCAAAAACATCCACTGTAGCAGATGTAAGTTTGGACAGGCAAGCACAAACATTGTTGAGGTTCAATTGTATTTTCACCACTTTTAAAAACAAATAAACAACTTGTCAGGAAACTACAACCACCGCAGGATTTGCACTGCATATTTTGGCGCTACATTTAAAACAAATAATCAACCTGGCATACAAATGCAAGGAACTGTAGAATCAATTAAACACACATAGATGACAGATGACTTAGTAATGTTAATTTCATGCACAAACATGATAATCTCCTTGGAGACAGGCCTGTGCTTTAACAGATGCTGCTAAAATGGCAGCCAAGCAAATCTATGTCAAATTTCTCCAACTGAGACATACAGATAACTGCATAGACTGACCATTTGCCGACCTCAGGGGACCCACTTTTCTTACCTGCAGCACTGACAGATGAGTCAACATATTGTCAACCGCTCCTACCTATAGAGCCTACATATGCCCTTTATGTCACACTGAACAGTGAGCTCTACACAGAGTTTGCACACAGTACATTTGCTGATTTAAAAGGGCCAGCCACCCAAACAGACACACACAGCAAATGACTATTGAGGAGTGCTTTGATTGCCAGATATGTGCATTTATGGCCACTTATGATTACTCATATAATCTACCATCAAGCACAACAAGGATTAGGCTATTTGCTTTTTCAAACAGGAGCCAGTTTATTAGAAAAAAGAGTACACTGCTCAAGGGATTTTAGTTTAGGTCAAGATCGAAGAACTGTGCAACCTTCAGTAGTTTTCAGAGGCACATCAAGGTCATCTGCAACCCTGGATGACTCTTCTGTAAAGAGCTATAGCTTTCACTCATGAATCCGCATGATTGACGTCTCCTGGGGGTGCACTAGCCTGCCTGATACTCCTTTTCTTCCAGAGTAGCTGGATTTATTCTGGATTTTAGACTGCGGCTGATAAACCAGCACAGTAGCCTACACAATACGATAACTGCATTCCCATACACTCAAATGACAGCCATATAAAATAGGAGAAAAAAAACCCGAGGAGGTGAACACAGTCTATCTGTCATCCATCATGCCAAAGCGAGTGATTTATCATTGCGCCCTGCAGTGAGGCAGATACACGCGGGCACAGAATAATAATTATGTTTAGACCCTGACCGAGGAGCCGTGATGGGATAATGTGATTGCAATGATTATTTGCCAGAGAGGTAATAGGTATCATTGCTTATTACTTCGCCTTAGCGACGTCTCACATCCGAGCGACGCCCATCCAGCCACAAGTCGCCGGACCATCATCTGTACAAATACGCAAACTATATTACATGTTACCCCCACTCGTCCATTAGGGCAGGCCACATTCCCATGGGCATCCGTGAGAACCAAAGTCAGCGCTGCCGTATAGCTTTCAGAGCAGGTCAGTGACAGACACGGGTTGACATATAGCTGAGAGGTTTGCAGACCTTCACCAGAGATGTCTGCAAAAATTATACATAATTTGTGCAGGAATAAATAAGGGATGCTTACCGTATCACCAGTCGCAGTAATATAGGCGCATATATACACATCCAGCGTGCAGAGGAGTCAGGAATAACCTTTTATGCGCTCTTTAATACAGTCCCCACAACGTTGATCTTAGATAGAAATATATCTTCCCCGTCGATAAATAATTTCACTGATTAGCGCCTTGACTCCGGCTCTGTGGTTATTTCTTGCTGCCGCAAAAAAAAAAAACGACGTGGGTAAATTTTGCCGAGAGAGAGGGGATGGAGATAAAGCTGAGGGTGTAACAAACCAATAGCTGCGTGCTTAGTATCCCGATCAGCGCTCACACAGGAGGAGGTATCGCGTCCGTCCGAATGCACTAAGTCCAGTGGAGTGCTGGAGGAGGACAGAGGCGTATCTCTCTCTCTCTCTCTCTCTCTCTCTCTCTATCCGTCTGTCTGTATCCCGTCTTCCCTCCCTCCCCTTCTCTCTCTTTATCTTTCTAGGCTGTCTTTATGTTCCTACTGACTTTAGCTGAAGTCCACAGGCGCAGAGCACAGTGGAGCAGAGGACCGTGGTCAACAGAGAGAGAGAGAGAGAGGGGTCAGAAATGACAAACCAATTTGGAAGCGCGGTGGATACTCGGTTGATCGAGCGCAGTCCGGCGTTACGTTGCAGGCGGGCGGGGAGACTAGGGTGGGTGGAGGAGCTGGGGAGGGGGGTGATGATTCCTGCCTGGGGGATGGAGAGAGAGAGAGAGAGAGAGAGAGAGAGAGAGAGAGAGAGAGAGAGAGAGAGAGAGAGAGAGAGAGAGAGAGAGAGAGAGAGAGATGAAGTGGGGTGTCCGGTGGAAAACATGGAACTGGATCTGGCTCCTAAATCTCTGGAGCGAGGGCTCCACCTGCCGTGTGAAAAAACACAGGGGTTCCAAAACTTTTCACGGCAAGGACGTTTTACACAAATCACATTAGACCGACTGCTGGATATGACATTGAATCAAGAAGCCCCAACTGAGAAGTGTTTTTGCTGTTAGACATAGTTTGGGTATGATTGGATAATTGTGCCTTTGGGTGACAACTGCAATATGTATAGGCCTACAGTGCCATGCACTATCACATTCTTAGCTAAATAAAGAGGAATGCAAGTACAACTACTGTCATCATTTAGGCTACTCGTGAACACCCGGAACCCACGACTCATGATGGTCCCTGGACTCCACTTTGGGGTTTAGAAAGCCAGACATGAAAGGTGGACTCATATAATTCAGCCTTAAGCGATTTCACCCGGCAGGGGTCTTCTGGGCAAACATCACATCGGGAAAATGATAAATGCATCGCAGCAATGGAAATGTTATCAGAAAAAAAAATCCAACATGTCACTTAATTAAATATAATTATGGCAACCTTTTTGTTCTAGCTCCAGGTAGGCATACTTATAACGACTTGATTATTTTGGGTGGCCATGTTTTAGTAACCATATATAAGCTTTCCTAATAATCTATTATTTCTTTAGTTTTTGCAATAATGCTATTATAAAGAGGTGTTGGACAGGCACCGTGACTTTGGAGTCACGTATCTATAAACATTATTTACAGAGTGTCCCACTGAGATGTATTACAGGATTACCGTAGCCTAGTTGTTTCTCTTTAGGGATGAGCTCTCTGTGCCTGAAGATCAGAGGGTGACATGCGCACTGCACGGAGCGCTCAAGCCTCAGACACAATGCTGGAAAATAAAGCGCGCAGCTTGCTTCTTGATATCGTGCCGTCTCTGAATAAGCTGTTATGACTTGTCCTATCAGGAAAGTGTCATACTTGGTATTCGGTACTGGTAAATTTACCCTGCGGACTGGTGGAGGAGGTGGGTGAGCTCAGTGGGGACCTGTTGATAGCCCACCGGCGCTGCAATGGAGGTGAGGTGAGGCTTTTTTGCAACAAGCGATTCTGACCTGTCTCTGATGTCCGTCTGTTCGTCACAGTGATAGGTCTAATGTGTCCTGCTCATTTTTAAAGAAATGAACACACTGCCTTGTTGATTACATATCACATTAGCAGCTAATGGGCCTGTGTAATTACTGTAAATCCTTCATCTGTAAAGATTTTTTTTAATTCTGAAGCGGTCGGTATCGGTTTAATATCAATACGTATAAGATATAGATTTCATTAGGCTGCTGTGAAGGGCATATAAGTACTGTGAGACCTCTACTGCCTATCAATGCCTCTTAATTAGATTTCAGATGAGACGTTGTCATTTCCAGCCCATCGTTATGCAAATCAAATCATGTCATTGGTATCATGCTTTGATGCTATACAGGCTTCCCCTCCAGTCAGAATGGTTGGGAGGCCATGTGTCGCTGTTAATTACCATCACTGGCTGATAAAGCCTTTTGGAGAAGATTTAAATCCTGCTAAAGAGCATTAGTTGACAAGCAAGGCCCTTGCAAACAAGCATGGCACAGGCCTCAGAAGAGAGGATGTAGAGGTGAATTGATACATGCTACAGAACAGATGTACAATTTAAATTGGTACACTAATTATTCCGATGCACATGAGCAGGGGGGGGGGGGGGCATGACAAAAAAAACGTTGTTCAGCCATAATTGTAATTATAATATATCAACAGCGGAGATATCTTCAAGGAGAAACCTCTCCTTGGCACTTATACACTGTCACAAAAATGGAAATAGACGGTACAAGGTCATGTTAAAACAAAATCAAACTTTTGTTGTTGTTTTGCAGGAGCCAAACGGAGAAGAATGACATTTAACTAAGACGGAGCGTCAGAAAGACACATTTCATCCGAACAATTTGTCTGGCTACGATGGAAATCATGGGTACGTGTATTCAGTGACCTGCAGTTGTAGAATCTGTTTAAAGCCAAACACGTTCCAGTAAACTTAGTAACACTCCCTGCCACCGCCATCATCAGAGGCTTACAATTAAGGTGTCAGGCATGGTTGCTGTGGCCTGACAGGAGAGAATAGTTACATGTACAGGTGGCACAGGGCTCACAGTCTGGTCGGTAGTCAAAACTTTGTGGTGAAGAGTTTACAGGGTCTTAACCTTCTGCCACATGCAATTACTGCAAGTGTGGCTTGTTCTCCTTCGCTCCTCCTCTACTAAATAAACAAGGGTGATATGACCTGACATATCAGCTTTTGCTTTTTTAGTTTTCTTGATAAAGTTTTTTTCTGTAGCCCTGTTGAAAGGGAACATTTTGCTTAGGTTTTGACCCAAAAAATATTCAAACTTAATAACTTTGCCAGCAGATAGAGAAGAGAGGAATGTCACATTTGAAAAACTTTGGAATTGAAAGAACCCGCACTCTAGCAGCCAGGGATGTTTGTTTTCAGACACACAGCACAGTTCCTGTTCCCTCAAACCTCGAAGACAATAAAAAAGTATAACACTGTGGATCCGTGCTGACAGAGTAAGTCATTCTGGCATTTTAAAAGACTTGAGAAATCTACTTTATTTTCCCACCGGTCCCTATTAGGTTTTGACATTTCAAAGCCTATTATTAAAGATCCCAGTTTGTCAGGGTCACACAGCAGCTGCTGCAACATGTGGAAAATACCTGTTTTTGAATGACACAAATGATATACAATTTCTCTGCAGATACTCAGTGTGCCTTGGAAGCTGTGGAGAGACTGCAAGCCAAACTGAAGGAGAGAGGGGAGGCCCCCACACAGGAGAAACTCTCCCTGCTGAAGACTGTCCTGCAGAGCCCCCTGTTCCATCATATACTCAGCTTACAGCAGGCTCAACGGAAGCCCCCGGCAAAGGTATAGCGTGAGCATGAGTGTGTGGGTGTTTGCTGTATATTGAATGGTGGGGAAGGAGCCGGAATCATTCCCAAAATACTGAATGCAGGAACCAAACTGGATGACTAATCAGCTTACCTAAGCTTACCACTAAAGCCCTGAGAAAGAGAGAGAGAAAGAAAGAAAGAGAGGGAGAGAGAGGGAAATAGGTCTTCTTTCCTCTCTCTTGCTAACATGTTGAGGAGTTTGCAGAAGTCATCTGTAAGATTGTCATTAGTTTTGAGCTTATTTGTGTGTGTTAGGGGGGTCTGCTTCATCATAACCCACACACACGTACAGTATGTGTGTTGTTGTATGACATCCATGACATAATCTAGGTATTAAATGTATTTTTGCAGCTAAACTCACAGGCTACCAACAAGATATAAAGTATGCATGATAATTATAATCCAATAACATACATCATTCTGAAATGGGCAATTCTTTATAATGAGTGTGTTTGGTACTTAAAGTATATTTTGAAGCTAATAATACAAATAAGAATTTTCTTTTAATTAAAGGCACAATGTTTAGGAATTGTCACTTGTGATTTGAAAATGTTTTCTGCACTCACAGCGAGGTGTGGCGCAGAGCCTTGCGCTGAGAGAAGCTAGTTAGTTTTCTTCCAATGCTTAAATACAGCTGTTATCTCATTGGTTGCGCTTTGAAAGGTCAGCGGTAATCAAGGTCAAAGTTGAAATTATTTTGACTTTGAGCACAGCGCTCCGTGGTAATTTTGAGCAGGTGCGCAACGCCAAGTTGGGCAGCAGCGCTTTCTCCATAGGAAAACAAGAGCACAGCCAGCGCAGAGGGGTTTTACCACTGATCATTGGAAGCTAGCTTTAGGGTACTCTCCCGCAGGTGAAAGCCAACCCCAGATTCACTCTCGGTTTGGAACGAGCTTTGTCCACTTGGCGTTTTGCCCATTTTATGTTTTTTTCTGCCCCGTGTTAGCCATTTTCGTAATTTCCTCTCGGATGCGTGCTTACGTTCTGGCTCCATGGTCTCTATGTTGATGCCCAGGCACGTACCGAGCACAGCAAAATGAAAAGAGAAGAGAAAACACAGTCCGAGGGCTCTGTAGATGCAGACACCACCACCACACACTTTTAGTGATGATTGAGAGAGATTTATTTTGTATGCATAGTTTTTTTTTTATCCCACTCATTGTACCTTTAAGTAAAATATGAATACATGACTTTTACTGTAACTGTAATTTTCTACACTTTGTATTGCTACTTGTGCCTAATTAAAAGATCTGAGTACTTCTTCCACCGTTGTTGTGGCGGTAATGATCATGGCTTTGTAATTGTCTGTTGTGGTGTGCTGTAATAGGCTAACACTATAAGCACCCCCGTCTACACACACAAGGATGATTAAATTACTGTAGCTTCTTGTGGTGTGAGCTCGTAGCCATTTAGTATCTCTGCATTCCAGGAAACAAGGCTCTGGTTTTTATCAGGACAGGCACGGACACAGATTTAGTTAGATCAAGTTAGGAAGTTAGGAATATTAGTGCAAATCAAAGGAGTGTGTGGTTGCTTTTTAATCTTTGAATAGTGCTTTTTTTTATTTTATTCTGCTACTTTAACAGGTGTTAAAGTTGTTAGAATGGAATAGC
This sequence comes from Cottoperca gobio, assembly GCF_900634415.1. NCBI lineage: Eukaryota > Metazoa > Chordata > Actinopteri > Perciformes > Bovichtidae > Cottoperca > Cottoperca gobio. The sequence goes on from NC_041355.1 coordinate 11,007,439, forward strand.
ATACGGATCAAAACTGAACATCTACCGAAACTCCCTTTTTAACTTTGAAACAGAACACCTAAAAGACAAAAGGGAACGTTATGTGGTTGTGGTTATGTGGTATAACAAAAAGCCTTTATCTCAGAGCCCTGCGTTCCTGCTCTCCTATCTTTTCCCTCTTTGTTCAATTTAAAACCACTGAACTTTTTTTTTCTTTTGGCTAACACACATTCACCCTCCCCTGTTCTCCCTCCCACATCTTTCTTCATTGTATCGCAATGCCATCCTTTCCCAATTTCTTCATCCTGTCTATTTCCCTCCATCACTCTCTCATCCTATTCCTCTCTCTCTCTCTCTCTCTCTCTCTCTCTCTCTCTCTCTCTCTCTCTCTCTCTCTCTCTCTCTCTCTCTCTCTCTCCAAATCTTCAATTAATGTCTCCACTCCTCATCCATTTCCCTCCCAATCTGTCTTTCCTCCCTTCCCTCAATCCCTCAATCCCTTTATCATTCATCTTTTATCTCGCCATGTGTGCTATCTATCCATCCCTTATTGCTCTGTCAATCCTACCAGGGGAAGATTTCCAAATCTGTGTCCATGAACTGTGGCCCTTGCCATGGCACTGCACTGGACCTGAAGACACTGAGCCACAGTGACTCCTACACATGGGCCGTAGAGAACCGAGGCACTGCCAGATCCCTCCACAGGGACAACAGCATCACTTCTCTGGGCTCGCAGGACCTGTCCTTCTCAGACATCTACTCAGACAACTACATTCACACTGAATCACAAGTACGTCAAGTTAAGTTATAGGAAGCAATTTATTCTTGAAGCCCATGAACCAACAAAATATTATTTTTCTTTCAATTATGAAATATGCCATACACCATTCTAAATGTCACATTTTACATTTGAGAATATTACATTACATTATAAAACTCAAGCACAGTTGGGTATTATGTTGTCTGATGCTTTCAGCTGATCGTAAGAGGCAGCGCAGCTAACTCGATGTCATTTCAGGTTTGCTTTTGTTTTACACGTGACATTTATTTTTTTAGTACTGCACTCCCCCTCGAATCGCCCGCACCATGTCGATGGGGAGAAACCTGTCTGCTATCGCCCATGAGGTACAGTTGGCTTACATGTGAGGTGTTACCATAGAGCTGGTAAATGTGTGTGTCTGGGTGTAGATAAACAAGGGAATCAAATGTATTTAGCACTTCAACCTGTGAATGGTGTCTCACTTCTTAATTAAAATGGATTCTCTCTCTCTCTCTCTCTCTCTCTCTCTCTCTCTCTCTCTCTCTCTCTTCCGCTTCCTCCCTTTTCTTCATGTTAGAAGCGTCATGTGGAGATGATAGAGTTAATCAATGATGGGAAAGGACTTGGTTTTGGCATCATTGGAGGGCGGAGTACAGGTGTCATGGTCAAGACCATCCTTCCTGGTGGAGCTGCCGGACGGGTAAATCCACCTGCCATTCAATAGCCAAACCTTAAATAGTAGCAGTTAAAGGAAAAGTTCAACATTTTGTAAACTCTGCTTTTTTTACTTTCTTGCCGAGAGTTAGATGAGGAAATCGATACCATTCATATCGTATCAAATCCGTAAGTTTAAAGCTACAGTCTGGAGTTGGTTAGCTTAGCTTCTTTTTATGAATGGAAGCTGTGTTTGCACGGGTTGCTTGGCAACCTCGCAGTTATAAGACTACAGGAAGCTAATCTAAGCTAAGACTGTGGCTTCATATTTACCAGACAGAAATAAAAGTAGTATCATCCTTCTCTAACTCTCAACATGAAGCCGATAAGTGTATTCCCAAAATCTCCATCTTTTCTTAATTATTAATAATATAATAATAATATAATAATAATAATAATAAGTTTTATTTATGGAGCGCCTTTAAAAGGTACTCAAAGATGCTTTACAGGTACATATAACATTATAAATTACATTAAGAAAAACAGGATTATTGATGAATAAATCAATAATCTATATTTAAGTGATTTGCAGAATGTATTTAAAGATTTGAACAGAGAACAGTTCACACTAAGTGTTTTTGATTGTAATGGGGCTCCCTAGGACAAGCGCCTGCGAAGCGCAGATCAAATCCTGCGCATCGGAGATACAGATCTGGCGGGCATGAACAGCGAGCAGGTGGCACAGGTGAGGTTTCATTTGAAAAGAAAATGTTCAAACCTTAGATTTGATATTTTTTTCACCCCAAGTCTTTCTATGTAAAGATTATCTGTGTTTAAATAACAGCTACAGTGCCTACACTGTACTACTCTGTTAGCTCAGGGAAGTGTGCGCTATCTTTTTATCAGAAGTGTTTTCAAACAGTATTTTTCAAGAACTAAGACATCAAGGATGAATACAAACTGGTTAGTTTGGCAAATGTATGTATGGTTAACGTCCCCACCTTCTTTTAAGAGCAGCACACAGACACTTCCCTAAGATACTCTATGGAACCATCTGGGACTGCTTTAGAAAGTCACAAGCGGGCTAATATGCTGCTGTATACCTTACTGTCTTTCCAGGGCAGCTGTCTCATTTTATGTTACTTATTTATTAATTGTCACACACTGTCACGTTTCATCCATTCACAAATGACCACCTGGCCCAGGTACTGCGAAATGCTGGTACCAAGGTGAAACTGCTCATTGCCAGGGAAATTACCAAGGACAATCACCTTTCCTCTCCTGTCCTCAGCCAGGACAGCTTGGACGGCAAGGTTTGTATGTGTGTGTGTGTGTGTGTGTTGTGTGGAAGTCAAATGCAAACTTTTTATATGATAGTGACATTAAATGTAAAATACAATATTCCCTAAATCCCAAAAAAGGGTTGATAGGTGTCTTTATTGTCTGTACTTCTTTCCAGCTCAATAACTTGAATGATGACTATGAGTTCAGTGTGCAGTTCACTAAGAACAGTCGGGGCTTGGGATTCACCATCTCGAGCTACATCGGTGACATAAACTCAGGTAATAATATCGACCAAGTTTAAAAAATTAGCTTATTATCATTATTCCAAGCTAAACTGATGGAAACGTACTGGGGAAATAACAAATGTTTGAATAATACCCACTTAATGTAAGGCATAATCCTTTAATTGTTCTTGTTTTCCTCAGTCTACAGCGCCGGTGTGATAGTGAAAAGCATCGTGAAAGGCAGCACTGTCGATCAAGACGGACGCGTCAACATTGGAGACATCATCCTATCCGTGAGTTTCACTAAAAACACGACAGATGGCTTTCTTTATTGAGCCCTCGGAAGACAAACACCTTGTTGTCTCCAAAATAACAAGGTATTTTAAAGACTTCAACATCTCAAAAGCTGCACAGATTGCAAATATTAGTAGGTCCATACAAACTAATTGGGTTTTTTTTTTTTTTTTTTTTAAAGCTGATGAAGGGGAATTCTTCTAGTTTTACTCTTACTCCCATCCTATTACTTCATCATCTCTTACTGCTTTCAAATTTGCTATTGATTTCTTACCGTCCACTCCATTCACAACAACATTGCTCCTTTCTCCATCATACCTGCGCATTCATCCTGACTCTTTTCCTTACTCCCTACCTATACATCTCTGGTTCCCTTCAGGTGGATGGGGCGAGCTTGCAGGGCTGCAGTGAGCAGCGTGCCATGGAGGTGCTGAGGAGAACAGGTCCTCTGGTCAGACTGAGGTTGCTGAGGAAGACTGTCCGTCTAAGTCACATCCTGCCCCCAGTTCCTCCCCTGCATCCCCTCCGACACTCCCACAGCTTCCATGAGGGCAATCCCTACAAACTGGGCCTCAACAAGATTCAAGAGACAGGTGCTTTGTGCTGAGAGAGGCGGAAATATTTTGCTCAGTGGTATCATAAGTGGATTGGTTTTGAAGTAACTGAGCAAAGGAAGAACATGTGATTTAAAGTATGCACTGACATAAATGTATTATTAGGGATGCAACTAACGATTTATTTTCATTATTGATTCATTTGTCGATAATCTTCTCGATTAATCGTTTGCTGTATAAAATGTCAGAAAATAGTAAAACATGTCAATCCCAGTTTGTCAAAGGTGATGACTTTAAATGTCTTGTTTTGTAAGTGCAAAACCTAAAATGATTCAGCATAATGTGATATAAAAAAGAGAAAAGCAAATCTCCATATTTGCTGAAAACAGCATTTACGATTAACGATTAATCGATTATCAAAATAGTTGCCGATTATCTTTCTGTTTTTCTAACCTTGTCTGGTTAAAACATGACCGATTTTAACTTTCCAATATCTGTTCAAACTTCAAACTATGCTTGCTGGGAATTTGTACACATTATTTATATATTTTTTTAACTCAAGTGTGTGTGTGTGTGTGTGTGTGTGTGCACATGTGATTGTATCCCTTAATGTGTGCTCAAAACGTGTTTCCTCGTCTCCCAGGAATCTGCTCGCTGCGTGAAATCTCCCGGCGAGCAGTGTACGCCAACGGTAGACCCCGACAAGATTCCAGAAACGGTAAGCCATGCTGCACTGCAGTCTGGAACTGGATCATGGGACTTAGTCTGATATGCTGATTGGGCTCAGGAAACAGCAATATGGCAGCGAAGCATGCTCTTTGATGGGAGGCTATTTATAGTGTTGTTCAGTCATGTGTTTATCCAACTCATTCAGCTCATTCCAGATGATTTGTCTCTCGCCCCGCCTGCATGTATGGCTTTATTTAGACAAGGATTTTTGAGTTTGATTAGAGAGCACAGCCAAATAAGCCCTGATTGCTGTGAGGCTTTAGACGAACGAGAAAACATTAGTTTGCCAAGAAATCCTAAGATGGTGGGTGTGAATATGCATGCATGTATTCCCGTAGTGTTGGCTTGTGTGTGTTTATGTGTGTGCCTGTTTGAGTGGTAGTGGTTTACATCTTGCTTTGCCACAAGGAGAGTTATGTTATTTTCTATCTATAAAACAGCCAAAATTAAGTTTTTTTTCTCGCATATGATCCCATTCTTTAATTATCGTATCATCTAGGGATAGGAACAACGTGAATGGGAATGTGTGTGAATGTGAGATGATTGTTTGTATGTGTGCACATTTTACAGGTGTGACATTGACGCCAACTGAGGAGGAAGACTTGAGAAAGAGGTGGCAGCATGCAGTCGGACAGCGATTTGAAGTTATTGTATGTCTCTCTGTATTTAAAATGACCATTAAATATAGCATGCATGGAGAAACAGTTGTCTAAAATGATTAGTATTGTACGTATCTAAATGATTTATCATTTTCTTTACATGTAATTGCCCATTTAAAGAAGAAAAACCAACCTACCTCACAGTGTGATGCCTACACTTACACTCTACACCTTTCTTACCCACCAAACGTTGCTTCTCTCCGTTTGTTTCCCGCTCAACCTCACGTCACCCTTTTAGGTGTGTCAGCTGGAGCGCTTCGGCGAGACGAGTGGTCTTGGCATCAGTCTGGAGGCTCGGGCAGGACATCACTACCTGTGCTCCGTCTTACCTGAGGGGCCTGTTGGCCAAAGCGGCAAGATCTTCACCGGAGACCAGATATTGGAGGTAACCAAGTCCTTTGATAAAGATACGAGATCACGTGAGGTAGAATAAGATGATAATCTGTGTGGGATCGATTTTTGCTTTGAATGACGGTATGAATGATAGTTTCCTATATGTTCCTGCCTCCCATTGTAGCTGTTAGAGATGATAGCCTGTTCTTTCAAAGTGTTTAGAACAGCCTGGGAGTCATAATGCATTTTAAAGACTTAAACATACATCTGAAACACCACCAGTAAGCACATGTTCAAGTACAGTACGCAACATAAGAAGGTGGCAATGTGTGCCTCTGTGCATTGTTGCTGCTCTGTAGGGCGAGAGCTTGCCCTCCTCCCCCCCCCACGCACTCACCCACACTATCACTCATCATGATGAGCACTCGGATGCTGAACTCTCAGACAATGTATAGTAGCTTTGCTTGCAACACTGTCTCGTGTCCTTCATGTCTTTGAGTGTACAAGCAGACATCTGCGTCGCGGCACAACCCTTTGATCTTTGTCAAACGACATCTGCATGGCAACGCCATTGTTCATCTCCTTTTTCTTTTTTTTATTAGCCTCGCTCAGTTTAGTTACCGCTTGCATCTTTAATTGTTCCTGCTGTGACTTGATGTACTTTGGCCACTAATTGCACACCCAAAACTGAAATATATAAAACAAATATTAAATGTTAGGGCTGTCTTGCAGGTTTAGTCATAAACACTCTCACACACACACAGTCATAGGAAGAGAGGTACAGACAGACAGACAGTAAATGTACAATAACGTTCAAAATATTGTTGCTTTCATGTGAAAAGAATATTTACATATTACATCTTTAACCTCTGATAAGCACAGCTGTGTTTTTCTCAGATTTCTTTCAAAAGCTGAAAGCAAGATTCTGCCAATCACTGACCATAGGATAGGAATATATATATTTAAAATATTGTATGTATCTTCCTGGCAGGTGAACGGGATCCCTCTTATTGGAGAGACACATAAGGAGGTGGTCAATATTCTGAAGGAGCTGCCGATCGGTGTTTGCCTGGTGTGCTCTCATATTGTACCCCCTGCAAATCTCGACAGTGATGAGGAAGATGAAGATGATGCCCATCTCACCCTGAAAGAGCTGCTCGCTGAGTTCAATGAGAAGGTGAAGGGACACATTGATGAATGGAGGGATTAAGAAGTAGTGTTTAAACCACATTAGAATTGTTCCACATCCTCTGCATTTGAAATGACATTTAAAAATGCCCCTGACATGCTCTTCTCTTGTAAATCAATCTCCCTCCCTTTGTCCTCTGTCTTGTTTCTGCGTGTCCCAGTTGGACCAGGGTTGTGTCATTCCCTGTCCTACAGCTGAGGACATCACCAAGCGTGGTGTGCCCCCCATGTCACCTCCTCTGGCCATGTGGGAGAGAGATGCTCAGGTGGTCGAGCTGGAGAAAGGCGAGTCGGGACTGGGCTTCAGTATCCTGGACTACCAGGTCAGAGACATGTCCCTGAGCCTTTTCTACAAATAGAACAGCCTGGAATAGGCTGCAGTCTAAGAATATCAGTGTCTGGTTGAATAGAGTGAAGAAAACAGAGAAGCATGTGGACTTCTTGTGAGCTAAACCGTTGGTTGCTGTTTAAATTTTAGATGAAGAACAAGTTTTATTTTTAGCAAAAATCAGTGTTTCATGACATGTAAAGAAATAGTATCTTTACTGCAGCTGGTTGCCCCTCTTTGAGACCAATCCTTCTACTTTTACACGTCCCTGTTATTCTGTTTACATGTATTTATAGCGCATTCAATTCACATGTATCTAATTTATTCAAATTAAAAATATATATTTTCCATGTATTCAATAAAGCTTCCTCTCCTTCCTGATGTCGAACTGTAGGATCCAGAAGATGTCACTAAAACTGTTCTGGTAATCCGGTCCTTGGTGCCTGGAGGTGTAGCAGATCGAGATGGTCGCCTGCTACCTGGTGACCGACTCATGTTTGTTGATGAAAGTGACTTGGAAGGCTCCAGCCTAGATTATGCTGTGCACGTCCTGAAGTCCACCGGCTATGGCTCTGTCTGCATTGGAGTTGCCAAACCACTGCCGGTATGTAAAGTACTTCATTTAAATCTAATAAGCAAGAGTACATTTCAAAAATGTACATTTTTTGTGTGGGCCGCTTCAGTGAAGTTAGTTTAGTTTTTCTGACACACAATCAATACCGAAAAGATTATAATCTGCACAACTAGAAGTTGCCGATGTGAATAAAATCCTCATCCCGATATATGTTATTTTAAGTTTTAATTTACTTTAAAATCAATAATAAAATTAAAACCATATAAACACAGGCGCTGTTGTTGAAAAGTTATCAAAGGGATGACTACTATGGTATAAATGGTACTGTATTTAAAAGTCTATGACAGTAGACCGACTTGTATTTCCATACAGTATATATCATCATAATGCAGGATTATTACACATACCGTACATTTCAGGATTTACCAAAATTATATTTTGTATCGTTAAACTCGTAAAAAAGACATTTATTTCCACAGATATGCAAGACAATTACTTAAATGTGTGTTTATCTTGAGAGTACAGTATTTCTTCTCCCTTTTGTTGTGGACTGTGGCTTAGTAACAAGGAACAGAGAATCCAGTTACAGGCCCTCTGAATTTTTAATGCAGCTGAGAGATGAACACAATGCTCGACCACACTACAGATGGAGAGAGAAGGGTAGAGGAGAAGAGGGTGTCTAATTTACGGTCACCTTCTTTAGACTGTTTGCTTCCACCTGAATTCAATCACTTTAAGCACATAGACCGTTTTTTCTTTCTCCTTTATTTCAATTTTTGGAATTGTGTATTCTCAGCTGGAACTGTGTGGCGGCTTAACGCCGATCTCAGAAAGGAGCTTGCGTGCTTCCTACGATGACACTGACAGCCACTCTCAGATCAGCCTGCTAGCTGAGGCAGCGGAGGCTAACAGCAAAACTTTCAACTCTGAGGACAACAGCATCAACCAGCCGTGTTACATTACAACGGTATGTCATACCACACAAAATGAACATAAGTTTAAGAAACAAAAAAGGATTTATTGATATTGCTGGACAGTTCTTAGTACATAGTAACTTTTGTGGTTTAGAAAAACAGCAACACTTTGTTTCCCAGGAGACTTCAGGGCAGAATGTATCGCTTACATTTGGCTTGACAAAGGTGCTATACTGCAGAAGTGTTTGTCCATTTATTTTTTTACAGGACCCGTTTTGTGTATACTGTGTGCAGGACATAGATCTGAAATAAGTAGCGCTGTCGCAGTCCTTCAAATTCACATGTTTAAAATGTGCTAATTGGTTCGTAAATATACACCCAATTCTATGTTGTATATTCCAGCACAATCATCAAACAAGATTCTCGTAAATGAGCATATCCTCGATGCTTTAGACTCAGCAGGAAACATCTTACAGTGACAGTTACAGTAACTCTGAATATTTTAGTCCATCACACAGAAAGCATTGTTCATTACCATGCAAACTGGAGATTCTGTGGGTAGCCATTTGAACTGCTCTAGAGGAGATTACCATGCTAGCACCTGTTCTTTCTGTTCACGTTCTATAATGGGGAGCTTGGAGCCTGCTGTATCAGTATCACTGGGTCAGGTAGTATAGAGAAAGTGCTCAGTGTCAAAGACTTGTTCCTCCATTGTTTCCTCAACTCAATCCTATTGAGGCAGCCTTTTGTACTCGCTTTTGCTTAATTACCAACAATTGGCTCTCAATGAAAAGTGCTTGCTGCTTGCTCGACATTGGTACTTGGTCTAGCACAAGGGCATACAGTACTGCCTTAATACATCACACACACACACACACACACACACACACACACACACACACACACACACACACACACACACACACACACACACACACACACACACACACAGACCCAGAGCTGCAAGTGTCAGTGTGATCTCATCAAAGACAGGCTTGTTGAAAAGGTAGCTTCAGAACTTCAGTTCTTCTTGTACTTTCTGTGAAGGTTCAAAGACAATCTGCACGTTGCCCTTTTTCTTTGTGAAGTGCCCAGTGGCCCCAAAGAAGTCTTCCTTCCTGCATGTTTTACATCTCAGAATTACTCCAAAGCCATTCACCCTGGAGAGTTGATAGTTGTTTGAAATTGGTTGTGATGGTAGTAGCTGATGACTTTAGTACCATCTTTGCAATATTGGTTACTTTTCTAGACGTTGTGTGATTTAGCTCCATGTAATGTGCGCCAAAGCTCATGTTGTAGGAAATCTGCAATGGCAGCAAGGCTCTTGGAACGGCGATGTCTGTTTGCCAGTCGGTCAGTTGGTTCACAGCTCAACAACTGAAATGACTCAACAATTTTAGGATACATTTCCTCAAGCACCACTGCGATGCTAGCTCCTCTGTGAGGCTGTAGTTACGCATGCACAGTGGTACTTTGAGATACATGGTTACATCAGCGTGCTAACATGTTTACAATGACTATGTTTGCCATCTTAGTTTAGCACGTTAGCATGCTCACATGTGCTAGTTAGCAGGAAACATAGAGTACAGATGAGGCTGTAAGGCTAGAGGAAAAGCCATTAACCTCCGGGGACCATGACAATCTGTAAGAAATGTCTTATCAATCAATCCTATAGTCGTGTATGTGTCACCACACCTTCACTCATTACTGTCGTCTCTCTCGTAGGAAAACCGGCCGCGGCATCGCTTCGGCATCATGGAAGAGTACGACAGGCAGCAAGCACCACCTCTGCCCCCCCGCACCAGCTTTGAGAGGACAATCACTGTTGTCAGGGGCAACCGTAGCCTTGGTATGTTCTCCGTCTTTCTCATGGTGATGGTGTCTTGGTGTGTGTACGTCGCTGGCATGGCGATAATGACGCTAATAGGCGGTGGTGATGACGACTGCCCTGAAGAGGAGTGGTGAATTTATGTGCTCCTCATACCAGAGAGGGGAGATGATTTCTGTGTGTGTGTGTGTGTGTGTGTGTGTGTGTGTGTGTGTGTGTGTGTGTGTGTGTGTGTGTTTGTCCAAGAGGCTAGTATGGGGGTGCGTGGATGGTCAAAGTAATGTGAAATACTATTAAGAAGTCATATTAAAACGAAGAGTATATAAATATTTGAATGTTGATCTAAATATATTTGTTTTGATACTCTAGTGTTGAGATTACTTTGGTTATTACAACATGACAGGGAGGAAACAACAGGGTGTAAGGCGTTCCTGCACTTTCATCTAAGGGCACTGTGCAAAGCATAAGAAAACAAACAAATATTTTTATTCTGGAAACATGCTCTAATAAGGCACCAGACTACTTATGTATGTGTGAAAGTTTAAAATAATGTAACTGTTCATAGGTAGAGAAAATCAAGGTAATAATCTGTTTAAAACACTGTAGGTCTTCCTGCTGAGATATTTAATGTAGCACGGTTTTCTGGATATCCTCATGTGGAGGGTTTACACATGTTCTGTGTTTTTTGTTAATTTAAATGTATTTGAATGTGAGGCAAAAGATTCAGCTTGGGCTGAGTTATGGTCTGTATCTTTAAGGCCTGAATACTGGGGATCTTTTATGAGCAATATTATTGTAGTACAATATCTTTTTGCACTACTTTACATTCTTCCTATTATTAGGTGCCATGTACAATTCTATCCATTGTGCAACTATGACTTTATGCCCAATTTTGGAAATGAGACATGCTAACAGCGTATGGTTGGTTACTTCAAGGACTGTATGGCTTTTAGAGCAGGTTGTTAAAGGAGAAGGTTTAATGGATTATAATGAGGTCTTTTTTTCTTGCCTTGAACAACTCAAAACATGAATATATGCAGCCTGGTTAGAAGTCTTTGTTTGTTCCTGAATGGTGTTAACCTATTGCACCTGCTGTAAGTTTGTGGAAGTTTTGTTGAGGTCGAAACAAATAGATTTTCATATGGAAAAGTTCATGTTGGAATTGACCATATATCACTATTAAAAGCAGTTTGTAATAGAAACATGTATTTTGATGCCGTGTTGTAGTAACATAACACATTTTGGATTTTGAGACATTCATCATTATTACTTCAGACTTCCTCTCATGTCTCTGAAATGTGTGTCTTCTGTCTGTCTTGTCAGCATCAGTAGATGTGTCTCCAATCGATTGTATTCCATGCACTATGATTGTATTGTAATTTGAATGTAATACCAAAAAACAATAAACAATTTATTTGATCAAATATAAGCACAAAGTAATTTCTTTGACCAACTTCAAATTATGTACGACCATAGTGTTGTGGATGTGCATGGTCTTCCATTAGATGGCATCGTAGTGTGCAGGCGCCATATTGTAGACTAGACTTCCTAATTGGTTTTAGCCTTCCTTGTCTGCAGTATGTGTACGTGTGTTCAAGAGGTGTGCGCATGTGTGTGTGTGATGCCTGATTTACCCGCTCCTGCCTGTTTGCATTAATGTAGTGTTTGTGTAATCTGTCTACCGTCAGATTTGATAATGCCAAAGTCAGGTGTTTGTGCGACTGGCATGTGTTACCCCGACTCACCTGTGCCCTTTGCCCTATGTCGGTGTGTGTGATTGGGTTTGTGCACCTTAATGTGAGTGTGGCTGTGAAGGATGATGCTGTGTAAATGTCAAGCATGTGTAGCCATGTTTGTGTGCTAATCTGCCTAGTGTCTGTCTTGATTATGCTGATTATGCCACTGTCAGGTGTTTGTTTGGGTGACTGTCTGTCTCTTTGGCATGTATTCAAAGCAGCCTTAGCCAACCCTCCACTCACCTGTGCTCATGTGTGTGTCTGTGTACATGTCTGCGTGTTGGCAGGGATGTCGGTGAGTGCTATCAAGGACGGCTCAGGCATGCTGGTGCGCAGTGTGGTCCAGGGGGGCTCTGTTAGCCAGGATGGCAGGCTGGGGGTGGGGGACGCCATCTTGGCCATCAACAGAGAACCTACCTCCAATCTGACCAACGCCAGGGCCAGAGCCACCCTCCGCAGACACTCTGTCATAGGGCCAGAGATGAGGTGAGGAGCCAACAGTGCTGTTGAGAGTCCAACAGCATTACAATATGTAGAGAGTTTCACTCTGGGCTGAAACAAGAACAGGTGATGCCTGTTGTTACATCACGGTGTAGCTCGCACATCTCTATGGAAGCTCTAATGGCCATTTTACTTTGATGATTATTAACTAACTTTAAAATAATTTTAGGTTTAAAGGGTTTCACTCTTCCTCACTGAGCTCCTTCTGAGTCACCTGTTTTCAATAATCCTCAGACTGTATCCAGAAACACTCCGTGGCTGGTTGTGTAACACTGTGTGTGTCACCCTCTCCACAGTGGCTCAAGTGCTGCTTCACATTTCTTAATTGTTGTAGAGAAAGAACTTATGGCTCTGATGCACCACATGGCATCATCGAGTATAGTCACAAGAGTACTGGTAATAAATAAAATATTAGTTGTGCAGTGCTGTTACTACGCCTTTTTCACAGCAGACATTTTGACTGCTGTGAAAAAGCAGAGCACAGGTGTTGCTAATAGCATTAACGATGGCTTCATTCCCAGTAAGTCATGACTGTGTGACAGTGAGCAGGACCCTGAAAACAAAGCAGCTAAATAGCCATTAGCCACCATTAATTCTGTTGTTTGATATGTTAAAAATGCCTTCTGTGAAAAGGCTTAAAGACCCTGGACACCCACACAGGTATTTTCCTTTAGTCTGGCTAATTAGACATCTGCTGAGGCTGAAGTTTGGCAGACCTATGTTGGATTTACATGAGATCACAAAGCCAAATGATAAAAGTGCAACTCCCCAACTCTAATTGGAGTGATAAAAGCTGAAGGAGGGTCAGAGAGGTCAGGCACAGTTTTGCCCACACAGTCCTCAGAAGAGGTCTAAAAAATCATTATATTATATGGAACCTATTTTATTACTCTGACTCCTCATAATTACACTCAGAAAACATCATGACTTCAGTATCTCTAGAATAGTGAATTCATAATTTGCCCTATTCCAAATATTTGCCAGTTTTACATATTTAGGGTCCCATATTTATTTGTGATTTGCAAAATCTGTTTCCTCTTTGGAGAAGTCAGTCTACTCTTGACTTAATATCAGGAAACTGTCAATAAGCCGCCACACGAAGTGAACTACTTTCAAAAGCAAATGGAAGAAAAGATTTGATGATGATTCCCAGCCCCCTACACACCCAATGATCTTCCTAATGCAATGTATTTCTAACTGTGCCACAGGTTTGCTGCAACCCCTCTGGCACAAAATGCATTGAATCACTAGATATTGGTTTATTGAAATGTTGGCATATTTTAGAGTTGTTCCGATACTGATACCAGAATTGGGAATGCCACCAGTACAGCCTAAAATGCTGGATCGGGTTTCAGCGAGAACGTGCGTCCATGAACAGATCCGATATGACGTTATCATGTAATGTATCAGCTCATTTAGTCTCAACAGAGAGGAGAACGCAGCGAGTTAACAAGTGAGCCTTCTCGCTTCTTTTTTACTGTAATATTATGTTACTAAATTGTGACTGCATTTAAAAAATGTATTAAAATAGCTTTTAATTATTCCTTATTCCTAGGTGTTTAGTTATGATTGTCAAATTAGATAAAAGAAAAAGGTTCTACGTTCTATCTTTAACATACGGAAAAAGAAAACACATGTTTGAATAATGCCATGAAAGTATTTACAACTGCACATCGGTCAAGTGCAACCCGACACCACACGGCGCTGTTTCTTTTAACGGAGGTCTCATAAACATGAAAGGTTGTTGGTCATAATTAAGCTGATAGTGTGCGGCTAAAATGTAACACATAACATGATATCCTTCTAAATTCTGTGCTCGTAAGAACTTTGGGACCTGAAAAGGGGCTCGCAGTAACAACATTAAAGTCAGACACATGTGTGAGGCACATTTTAAACTGATTCCAGTCAGTTATATAGCACATTTCTTTGTTATACATTCACTTTAACTTACCCTCATGTCACAGTTTGAACACGTCTTTGCTTGAAAAACGAAAGAGCCAGAGAGAACGTAGAAAGCTCCTTTGGGAATGTAGAGAACAATCAACCACTGAAAAAAAGATTAATTGAATACTGCTCATATTTTTGAGATCTACCCATGCAGATTTTGACAGTTTGTGTGACTCGAATGAGTGAGTATATGTACATCATAAATATAAATATGTGCTCTCCACAGTCACAAACATGACTTTCACCGCATCACCACGTATAAACTGTCTCGGCTCACTTTGGATCTCCATTTCCACCTTGTTTTGACACTGCAGTCATAGTTGACTGAGGCGCTGCAGTAATGTTAAATTAGATTAGATGATGAAATTTTAAAGGATGCCTGAGGGTAAATTGGGTAAATTATTACTTGTTCTAACAGCAGTATCAGCAGTTATGGCTCCACATTGACAATGCTTGTTTGTCTGATTGGAAATGTGCCCCACCTCCACCACTGTGCTGCCCTGCAAAACACCCACTCACTCTCTCTCAGCCTCTCTCTCTCTCTCTCTCTCTCTCTCTCGCTTTTACAGGCACACACATACACACAAACTAATGCGCACACATACACAACCTTTCAATGGTCTAACCTCCAAAAACACATTTTTCCTGCTATGGGAAATATCTCTGAATAATTCATCGCTCATCTCACCTTGAACAGTGCACTTCTGAATAAAAGAGCGTTTTAAAGAGCGTCTCATAGATGCACACCAAAATACACACACACAGAGGAACACACACACACACACACATGCATTCTGTCTTTCTCTACCCTATGCACACACACACACACATACACAAAAAACACTAACCGGCGCACACATGCTCATACTGCCTCCTCCTGACAGCACTGCAGACAAACTAACAGAGAGTGGAGGCAGATGAGTTGCTTTGGCAGCCTCAGAATAAGACAGACATAGAAGGATGAGGGCTTGTCGCTATCAAACTGCCTCTGTTGAGACACGACAGGCTGTCCACATGGCTTAGTCACAACAGCTTAGCGTGGAAGACCTCCATATTCAATCTGCCACCATGAGTGGAACAGAGAAATTGGCTCTTTCAGCAGATTCAAACAGCATGTCTACTGGTAGCGTCACACAAGAAAGGAAGTGGGAGTGGGTGTGGGGGTCGGGCGTTGGTGTTGGACTTTAATGATGTCCTTGACACTTTACTTAAATGACATCATTTTTAGACCATAGTTAAAATAGATCTGGCTTATGCAAAACAACCACATTTTTATTATAAATGCTTTGTTTCAAAAACTCTTAGAATCGTCTTGAATCAGAAATGCATCTCGACATTGAAATATACATTAAGTCAGAAATACTTTTCCTTTTTCTTTTGATCTGGCACCAGCTGCTGCACAAGCAATGTTAAGGTTGCAGGGCACATCTATAATTTTAGAACACTTGACACGTGAGAGCGCAGTCTTAATGGTAGCAGTTTATTATTGATCGTTTTTCAGGTCTGAGATGATAAAAAAAACAAAAACAAGTGAATTATTAATTGATAATTGATTGCTAATAATGATTAGAATCCTTCATCATAGCGTTGTTAAACATTACTTCCGGTGCTTCCAGCTTTCCCTTCTCTTATTTAGTAGTGCATGATTGGTTATGGTTATGGTTAAACAATGTCTAAATACACTATTGGTGTGACAACAAGACTCCAGGAAGTCACTACACCCGGCCAAGATACTCACGCATAAGATTCACCATTTTTAGACATTTTTAGATGTTGACTAATGTGTACACATTAAACAAACAAGATACAATGTGTTGATTAGTGAGCTTTTATGGTGCTAGTTTTTGTACATTGGTACAAAGCCAGGCTAGCCGTTACCCCCCGTGACATAGACATAAGAGTCAACATCCTCATCTAAATATCGATAAGAAAGTGAAAAAAATAATCTTCCAAAATGTCAGACTATGTTTTTAAATTAAACCACAACATAATCCATCTCTCCTGTGTAGAATCCATTCCAATGCCATGTCATTCCTAGCCATCCTATTAGTCATTGTTTTGTGTTGAGAGTTAAATAAATGTGCAGATGGGAAAGCTTAAATCATATTAATATTTTAAATGTTTTCGCCCCGTCCCCTACATTTCTTTTCCCATATTCCCCTTCTCTCAGCATAATCTATGTCCCAGCCCATCAGGTGGATGAGCACCGTGCCCGTCTCTATTTACCTCCTCTGGCATCCATCGCAGCAGACAGCGGCTCTTCCTCACCAACCCCACCAAACCTTTCTCCAGAGCCTGGCTCCAGCCCGGCCAAATCCCCAGGCCAAGTCAGAGCTGCAGCTCCAACTCCAGCTTCATACACTCTCAAACCCTCTGCCTCGGTCAATTTTAAAGCCGCAGCTCCAGATCCAGCAGTAGTCAGAGCCTCCGCTTCATCCAAAGCTCCATTCAAAGGTCCAGCTCTAGTACCTACCATCACCCCAGCCCCAGACTCAAGGTAATGTAAGATCCAGAGGTCTCAGCCTATTATTTATGGTCACCTAATCCCTAGTCAGGCCCCACAGTGCAAGATAAACCTGCCTCAGGGTTTATTAGACTTCAAGGCTCCAGCTTTATTACATGTTGATATGTTTGCTGCAGAGAAGTCAGACTATGAAATACATTCTACACATTCTGTCTGTTGTGGGTTCTGTGTATTAACCTTAAGGTTTTGATTTTCAAAGCAGCTTTTATTACTGTAACACATCACACATTGCAGTTACCCGGCAAGTCATACTAATGATCTGAGTTATTATCTGTCACTTTAATTAACCGTATCCATGAAGGAAACAACGTGTTTCATTATGCAGCCAGCTCAGTTTGAGTCTCTTCCAGTCCGTATTTTCTCTTCTCCATTCTTTTTTTGTGGTAAAGGCAAAAGCTTCTCTGAATGTTGAATCTCGGAGTTATATTTAGCTGTTCGCTTATGGATCTCAGTGCTGACTGTCAGCGAAAATGAATTGTTTCGCTTCTGTCTACGCCTGCTTTCGCTCCATCTTCTTGCCTCTGCCTTTCTCCTCCCTCCCTCACTCCCATTTCTCTCTGCAGCCTTTTCTCCACTCTTATCTTACAATATGTTATCTTTTGTCTCTTTCTCTGCTAGACTTCTCTCTTGACTCTTTGTGTCTACATCTGTCTCTCGTCTCTCTCTAGGGTCTGTTTCTCTTTACCTCACTTTCCCTCTCCTCCCTGCCTTGGTCCTATCCTCCTCTCCTGCCCGCTCTCTTTCAGGCTTGGTGGAACCATTTGTTCTGCTCTCTTTCTGTAACCTAACTGGCTATAGGCTCCTGCTGCGCAGATAGCACCACTATCACTCACCTCCATGGGCTTATTACAGCCCTGCACTGTTAAATATATTCATGAAAAATTCTCTCCTTCCCTACCTCTTTCTTTCACTCTTACACATTCCCATACACATACACAGTGTATATACAGAGGGATACTGTATATACTATAAGTGTTAACACACACGCGCAAACACACACATAAAGACACTACTTTACTGTGACCACGCTGGCAGAAAATGTCTATTTTCACGTGTATTTGCACCTAAAGCAGTGTATCTTCTTGAGGCCTGCCAATATAAATCGCTATTTGCCATAAAGTTGTCTGAGTGTGTCAAGACTTCAAAAAATCATACCCACAGATATTCTGCTAGTATGATGTATTCAAATGCTATGTGAGGGCTGAACTAACGGTTATTTTCACCAAGGAAGTGATGTCTTGTGTTCCCCCCCCCCCCCCACACAAACAGTCTAAAACCAGAAGACAATTGATTTACAATGTCAGAAATCAGAGAAAAGCAGCAAATCCTCACATCTCAGAGGCTGCAATGAAAAAATGGCATTTTCAAATTTTAATTCAAAAACATATTATTTGTCCCCGGAGGGCGTAGTACATTAGAAGTTAACGCAGTTTAAGACACATTTGGAAAGAAAGGTTGAAAACAAAGAAACAAAACAAGACTAGCTAACTGTAAACATTATGATGGTATGGAATTATTATATTTTTGCTTCATAATTGACTAAAGCAATTTATCAATTAACAAAATGACGGCCAATTAATTTTCTGTAGATCAATAAATAAATAAATTAAATGCATATTTGTAACTCTTTTAGAATTTAAAATGATGACATTTTGAGCATAAATAATAATGGTCTATAACCATCAGGTTTTCCATTCAATATCTCACATTAACTTGATATTATTTATGTTTTTCATGTGTTTTTGCCATCAGTTGGCAGAATCCAAAATATCTACATCACAGGAAGAAGCAGGAAGAGAACGAAGAAGGACGGATTGTGAAGGAGAAAAAGGACAAGAGTAGTGCAGATGGGAAAGTGTCACAGCTGGAGGTGGAGATAAAGGTAGACGGTAAAGAGGAGGAAGAAGAGGAGCTTCATTCTCATACCACACTTTCTTGGGATCAACCCAGAAGGTTAGTGAATCGCTGATGTACGTTTTTTTTGCGATTAGATTTTATTCAGATTTTTCAAAACTCTGCCCATGATGCCTTTTATCCTATCTCTGCCAGAGAAGGCTTAGCGAAATCCTAGTGTGCAACGGTTATGTGCACAGCAGTGGTAGAGCAGCACAGAGCAGCCTCATATTTCTCAGGCCCAGAGAAACTGACTACTTTCACAACATGTATTTATGGCATTTATGTCTGCATCCCACTTGGATAAATCACATAAGCCGCGCTTGCATGCAAAAACCAGCTTTTGTCTCTCGCTGGCAGGTGTAATATTCTATTGTTTTAACTTAATCTTTGAAACTCTATCCGCTGCTTAGGGCTGCGGAAAAAAATAAAATAAAAATAAAAGCATACCCATTGGATTAATTCTCTTCCTTGTACATTTTTGCAGAAATGTTTCAAACAAATTAAGTCTTCATCAAAGGACATGCATTAATCATTACTGTACTGTATGAAGGATTGTCAGCTCTACAATATGTTTGGATGTTTGTGTTTCAGTGTGCTGCTGACTCGAGCACCGGGCCAGTCCCTGGGTATCAGCATAATGGGAGGCAAAGGCATGGGCCGGAGACTGAGCAGTGGAGAGATGATGAGGGGAGTCTTCATCAAGCACATCAGCCCCGACAGCCCGGCAGCAAATAATGGCACCCTCCGGACTGGAGACAGGATACTAGAGGTACGTGTATGTGTGTTTGTGACTGATTGCACTAGCTCGGCACTGAAATATGATGTGTGTGTGTGTGTGTGTGTGTGTGTGTGTGTGTGTGTGTGTGTGTGTGTGTGTGTGTGTGTGTGTGTGAATCTGGCATATGAGTTATCTGCAATATGATGATTTGATTATAATATGTTATAGTATGTTGTATGTTATAAATATATATATATAGATATATAGATTGTATAACGTTACCAGAAATGCTATTCACTCCAACCCATCATCTACTGTAGGTCCATGGTTCAGCTGTATTGTAATTTTACAAAACAGGATTTTACTATACAATGCACACACCTCCATGCCCTACACACACACACACACACACACACACACACACACACACACACACACACACACTCTCTCTCTCTCTCTCACACACACACACACACACACACACACACACACACACACACGCAAACAAACTAACAAACAAACACACACACACACACAGGTGTTTTAGTTGCAATAGGGTTTTGTACAAACTAATAAAGTGCACATTGTAATTCGTCAATGTGTCTCATGCCAATAAATATTTATTGTATATTTTAATTACACTAATGTAGAAATCTGTTTTTAAAGAAATTCATGTCATTCTAAATCTAATGAATAAATAGATGAGCAATAATTTCTTAAAATTAAATGAGAACAAAATTGAAATCCTACTAGAAAATACAAAATATAGAGATGATGCTGAATAACATGGGGAAACTTACTCCTTTGATTAAACCTGAAGATACAAGTCTTGGTGTTATCATAGACTCAGATCTAAGCTTTAAATCCCACATAAACAAGGTGACAAAAACATCATTCTTCCACCTTAGAAATATAGCTAAAATCAGACAATTTATAAATCAAAAGGATGCTGAAAAACTAATCTATGCTTTTATCTCAAGCCGACTCGATTACTGTAATGCACTCTTTACCGGCCTCCCAAAAAAAACAATGGAGAGACTTCAGCTGATCCAAAACGATGCAGCGAGGCTGCTGACTAGAACCAAGAGGAGAGACCACATCAGTCCAGTGTTAGCCGCTCTACACTGGCTTCCAGTAACTTTTAGAATTGACTTTAAGGTCCTCCTTCTTGTATACAAAGCCCTAAACAGGCCAAAGAGCCAACTCTCTAATAAACTATGTGCCCCCAAGAACATTACAATCATCCACTACTGGTTTATTAAATGTTCCCAGAAACATCCAAAAGAAAATTGGAGATGCAGCCTTTAGCAATTATGCACCAAAGCTATGGAACACTTTACCTGCAGACATTAGGGAGGCAAGCTCTCTCAATATCTTCAAAAGTAAGCTAAAAACATATCTCTTTATCTTAGCCTTTTAATAGTGATATTTTATATCTCTTTACTTTAGCCTTTTATTGGTGATATTTCTTTTTTTTTAATCTTAGCCTTTTAATGGTGAATTATTACTGGTTTAACATTGAATGTGTAAAGGTAACTAGGATAAATATTGTGTGTATTTTTGAAAAACTTGAGATCAAATAGACTGTTTACACGGGACAAAGAGGAAGTTTCTCTGATAAATGTGTTTACACTGTAAATCTAAATACAAGGGTCAATAAAGAGTTGGCCATTTCATTTCTGCTATTTTATACTATTTTAATTCTGCTATTTTTATAATGGTACTTCACACTCATTTACATCAACACTGTGATTATTGTACTGTAAATGCTCTTCTGTCTATTCTTGTACTAATTGTAATGTTTTTGCTGTGAAGCACTTTGGGCTGCAATTCTTGTATGAAAGGTGCTATACAAATAAAGCTTATTATTATTATTATTATTATTATTATTATTATTATTATTATTATTACCAACGTCGCAATCTCTTTAATTTATGTGGCTTTAAGATAAAAATGGGATTTACAGGATTAACACATCATTGTGATGTTTTTTGGGATACTTTCAATCTAACCTTTTTTCTACATTTACTCTGTGTGTTGTCTCGGCGAAGGTGTGTGGTGTGGACCTCAGAGATGCCAGCCATGAGCAGGCTGTCGAGGCCATCCGCAGGGCTGGAGACTCTGTGGTCTTCCTGGTACAGTCTGGACGACACAGATCTCAGGTATTGCACCTCAGAAAACAGTCAAAGAAATAGCACATTTCTACAGGTTTAAAAATACTCTGCAATATAGTATATTCTAGTATGAATACATTACATCGTGTAGCCTTTGAGTACCTTGAGGCTCCAGATTCTTTCACACTGAATCTTAATACTTCAGGTGCAGTTTATATTCAGTTGGACAACTCCATCAGAAGTTTCAGCAAAGTTGTGGGCGTTCATAGCATTACAATAAGATGTAGCCTGGACAAAAAGCATGTTTAACAAAGTTTTGTTTAAATGAAAACCTATTTGGTACAGTATAACATATTCAATGCATCATTTGAAGCATCTGCAGTATTTCTCACAAAAGAATTCACCTGCCTTCTCTGCATTTTGTGTTTCGCCCACAGTCCCCTATGCTTGCCAACCATGAGAGACAAACTCCACAGTGTAACTCACACAGCAGCAAGGTAACACAGGTCTACCAGATTACTTTGATATATACATATATATATATATGTATATATATATATATATATATGTATATATGTTTATATACATATAGCCTATATACATAGTAGATAGTGTACGGCCCTGCAAAGTCAAAAAGCGGTAGCTATTTGTTCGTGTTTTAAAAGTTGTGACTGCCATTTTGCATTTCATTGGACAAATGACAAGCTGTGAAACCGTTTTTCTCAGTTTCTGTTCCCACACAGTGACTGATGTTTGGCTGAGTATGGCTGTAGTGTTTAGAGAATGTTATGTACACACTACATTATATATAGAGTGATGAGTCATTAACACCTACATGGTATTCCAAAAAGAATGAAGAGCTTTAAAAAAAAAAAATTGCAGTAGCAATGCTGTTTTAGATGATGGTGATGTGTATACGACTATATCTCTGTTTCCCCTCATGATTGTAGGAATCAGAGACTCTCAGTCTGTTCCTTAGTGTCTCCCCTACAAACCCCTTCACTCCCACCCCCTTTAAGGTTGGTCTATTGTTGTGTGTGTGTTATTATGGGCATGCAGCATCTTAAAAGTCTTGCATTAGCATTTGCACTAAGCCAACTTCCAAAAACTTAATTAACGTGCATATTTGTAGATAGAACCCTTGTAGTTCAAAGTCCCTTGCAGCTACCTTGTTTGTTTAAACCCCTTTATTTTTCTCTTTGGTGGGAATGCATAACTCTCTAAATAGACAGCCTATTCTTTTGAAGTTATTTTTCCATGCACTTGTAAGTTGGTTACAAAATAATGCATGATTCTGGTCATCTTTCATGTTATTTTTAGCTGACATTAAAACTGTGTTCATTAATTAATCCTGTTCGTCAGTTTATCCCACGGCTACATCAAGCACACTGAACAAGCCTCAGGGGTAGTCCAACTCGTGCCCCAAGGACCCCTTGGGGCTTCTCCAACTCTGCTTGTTTAATAATGCAAAACTTCTCCCAAGGTACCTTCGCCAACATCCGATAGAAAGGATTGGAGAAGCCTCATAACTATCTCAACACCAATCACAGCGGCAGCGGCAGAAGAGGGCGATACTGGCAGGAGTAAGTCTCCATCATAAAGACGTCACACAGAATTTAGACAGGTATCCTTCAAAGCCCCCAGGAAAAGGAACTGTGTGGCAATTGTAATGTAGTGGCCACCTTCACACAGTGCAGGGCATGTGATGCCCTTTGGCTCAGAGAGACTTTGTGCTAAACACTTCCAGTACAATAGAAAAAGCTGTAAAGCTCAAATAAAAATGTCAGGAATCTCACCCATATTCAGAAATTACTTTTTTATATATCACAATTTGCAAAAATATTTAAAAGGTCCATTATTTGAAAGCCATAAAGCAGATTGTTTCCATTGCATTCACTTGTGGAGCCAGTCGACCAGGCTCAGACTTAAATAAGAATGTATTGTGAGCCAAGAATGCAAAAGCCTGAATAATTATTGTTTCTCTTCAGTATGTTCTGGGGAGAGCAACTCTGGTTTTTATTTTTCACATGAGAACTGAGATTTTCAGTCAGTTCTTTGACACAGAACATGTTATTCAAGTGCTATGCATTATTTGTTGCTTTATGCACTTCAAGTATTAAAAGTGCCTTGTGGAGTTATCTTGTAAAAACAAAACAAAGGTTTCTGTTTACATTCAGTGTTACTCATCTTAATGCACTGTGATCCTTTAGGTCTAACAAATGTGTTGAATACAATTTATTCCCACATAAAACATTTGGAAAGCATACATACATATACATATTTGAAACCTGCATTGTTTACATTCCTAACAACATCTTATTCTCTTTCTTTGTTGGCATATTGTTATGTTTCTAGGTTACTGCATCCTTTTAGATCAATAAAATCAACTCGTAAAAACATTGATCATAGTGCTGCTAGTGGTCGAAAACTCCACAGGGTACCTTGTAAGTTAATACACACGGATGTAGACAGGCACCTTCACACACTCAGACAAGTTTGATGAGGGTGTAATGCTTCCTCTCCACATGAAGTGTCATAACATGTAGAATTCCACACTCTTTTTTGGCTTACACATCATATCCTTCTCCTTGTTAACTCATGTCTCTCCTAGAAAAGATGTTTCAGCGTTATGGCAGCCTGTCTGGAAAGCTCCATATGATTGAGCTGGAGAAGGACCCTGCGGCTCACGGCCTGGGAATCAGCCTCTCAGGGAACAAGGATGGTTCCAGGGCCCGCATGAGTGTCCATGTGGCGGATATTGACCCTCAAGGACCTGCTGGTTTAGATGGGAGGATACGTGTTGGAGACGAGCTACTGGAGGTAAAGAGGAAAGTGAATGGGAACAGTAAGGAACACTAAGTTAGGAGGGCTGAGATTAACAGATGGGAGAGTTTTTAGGGGGGCAAGAAGCATTGGATACATTACTGTCCAAGAGAGAGAGAAGAGTCAAAATTGAGAGCAGCCGAAAGAGAGCAGTGGGTTGTGGGTAGGAGGCATGGATGAGTAGAGAGCGCCGAGTGCATGCACAGTAGATTTATCAGTCAAATTACCATTTGAAGGATGGTTGGTCCTGGGCTGGATTTTTCGCAAGGAGCAACCGTGTAATAGAGATGATGAGGGAACTCGAGGTAGAGGAGAGGCTGATGGCTGAGAGGGGGAAGGGAGTCAGAAGAAGATGGGAGAATTGGCAGATTTATGTGGAGGTGGATGGGATAACGGGGAGAAAAAACGCTGAGGATGCACTACATGTGATTTTTCTTCCAGATCAACGGTCAGATCTTGTACGGCCGGAGTCAACAAAACGCCTCCACCATCATCAATAACGCTCCATCCAAAGTCAAGATAATTCTCATCAGGTAACAATGCAGAGGGGATTTTCTGATGGCATTTGCATTTCTCACAAACTTTAACCAAACCGGGTGGAGGTGTTTGATGGCCAGCTCAGGGATAATATCAGATTTGGTTTTGTTTTGCTAGAAATAAAGCAGCTCAGGGTCAAATGGCACAAGGATCCACAACAGAGTGCGAGGACACAGTCGACTCCCAGGCAGACTCTGCAGAGTGTGGAGGATTATCCAGAGACATCCAGCACATCATCCTACCTCAGGTGAAATACCTTCAGTAAATCTTGGCATTAACCACAGTCAAGCCTCCAGCTGAACATTTCTAAACAGCTCAAGCAAACAGGTTGGGTGATAGCTCACTCTGAACAGTCCCGATACCAGAGGAAATATAATTACCTTCACACACCTTCACAGATTTTGTTTTTATACAGCACTGCTGCACTCTAACTAAACACTTAAGAATTTGTTGTCTTCTTTTTTTAAATCTCCTTCCAGGATCACGTAGGTCTCGGCCTCTGCCTAGCAGAGGAGGGAGCCAAGGATGGAGCGGTAGTCAGGTCCCTGATCCAGCACGGCACTGCCAGTAAGGTGTGATATCACCAGTAGTATCATCGTAATCTTCAACCTCTTCATCAAAAATGTTTTCTTCATGTAACCTACATACTATTATACATATATCATGTGTAGCTATAGTGTGTACGAATCATCATAACTTGCTCATTTATTATGAATATGCAATAGAGTGTGACCGTGTTTTACTGATGCGCTAAGGTGTATGCAGCTTTAGCCAGTTAAAGTAGAGCCAATTTAAACGACTTTATTGTTTGTATGGTAGTTGTTTAAAAATGTGTCATATTTTATGAGCTAGTTATTTGTTTTGTAGGTAAAATCCTGATCTTCAAAGTAAATATATCTGTCGAAAAGGACAATATTTGCCTCTGAGAAGTAGCTTAGCTGAAGTATAAAGGAGCATACAATGGGAATACTCAAGCAGATAACGTATAGTTGTGTAAATGTACTTTGTTACATTTCACCACTGCATTTTTTCACCATCTACAGAAGTGAATATACCTTTTCTGTTTTGTTTTTTGTTTTGAAAAAGTCAGGCTACAACGCAGACTTTGGAATTATTCCAGCACACAGCTTGCACATCATTTCATCAGATGTTTACACCCATCAAGCCTCAATGGCTCAATGAGTCTAACTTTGGCAATCAATTATCTATCAGAAAAAAAGATGCACGAATGAGCAGCACTTTACTGTACAAGATACAGTATGCAGCTGTGAACTATGATGCGATGGCTCTCGTCATGTCGTCATGCACAAATAAGCTTTCATGTAGGGCCCCAGGCAACAGTTATTCAGAAATTTGTCCAGAGGGCGTGTTTGATTTTTAATCTCACTTCTTCTCCATCCTTCTGTTGCCCATACTTTCATACATGTGTTGCTTGTATTCCATTTTTTATTCATGTTTCTGTCTGGGTGCAGGATGGCAGGATAAAGGTTGGAAACAGAATCATAGCAGTGGGTGATGAACCTGTGGCAGGACTGCCAGTGGACAAGGTACACGCACACACACACACACACACACACACACACACACACACACACACACACACACACACACACACACACACACACACACACACACAAGGTCAAGCTGATTTAATGATTTATGACTCTCCTGTCTTCTCTATATTCAGGTGTCCAGTTTGATTCTCAAACATCGGGTCACTGTCAAACTCTCCGTCAGCTGCTCCAAGAGTCTCTCCCCCTCTTCTTCTCTTCCTCCCCCAACTTCTCTTTCCGTTCCCTGCTCTCTCTCTGCTGCGTCCCTCCCTCTCTCCTTGTCTTCATCACTCGATACCATGCAGAGCTCTCCCACCGGGCGGTCTGATTGGCTAGGATCCGCTCCCACATCTTCTGACCCCCTGAGCTGCCCAGTTGTGGCTGGCACGGAAACCAACATAGAGTTTTGTAAAGGAAATGTCGGCCTGGGCCTCAGCATTGTAGGAGGATGTGACACTCTGCTGGTGAGAGCAGCAAATAGATTTCATTATATACGTATCAATCCTAATTTTATCAATCCTTGATAATCCTAAATAATCAACATTTACAGCATCAAATTAGGCAATATTGATTTGTGTATGTTTTCTTCACAATACAATGAATGTGCACAGGCATTGTCACTGAAAGTGTTGATGCTGTATTGTGAATTACTAAGTAGTTTAATGCTGATTACATTTAGCTGGATTGGATTATCAGTAAATAATAAGTGTTTTCTGTTTTCTTCCACCAGGGGGCAGTAATAATCCACGAAGTAAATGATGGAGGAGCAGCACAGATAGATGGCAGGCTGCAGGCTGGAGACCAGATATTAGAGGTATTATGGGGACACGCAAACAAAACATCTATTCAGTTGACTGAATCAGTGAGAGTTTATTCAAATATGTTGTTGTTTCTCATATAACATAATCCAACAAAATAAAACGTTGGTCAAAGTCAATGCTTATATCTTTATTTCACTGCCCAGTGTTTTGTAAAATCCATCTGCTGTTTGTGATACAGTTACTCCTTCATACAACTATGGCTTGCATCACTCTCACTTCCTCCCAGGTAAATGGTATGAACCTGCGGCAGGCCACTCACGACGAGGCCATTGGCGTGCTGCGGCTCACCACCCAACGTGTTAGCCTGTGTGTCTTTAGGCACCAGGAGGCCTACAGCGAGGAGGACCTGTGGGACGTCTTCAGCCTGGAGCTGAGGCCTCAGCCTGGAGAGGGGCTAGGGTTCACCACCGTGGGGAAGAGGTATATATTCATATGGTTGTTTAACAAAATGAAGAACATCAAAGTTAGTTTGTATCTCCAGGTATTCTTGTCTGACTAAATGTAATTGTACTGTAGGTTAAATGACACATTGTAGTTCAAATCCTAGATGTAGCCTCCTGATGCCAGCCTAGATCTTGCAAGGCCAGTTGTGCTGTGAGATATTAGTTTGGAAACAGTCATTGAGAATTCGCCTGCTTACTGTAAGCCAAACCAACGGAAGACGTTGATGATGACGTCAGATGAAGACGATCAAACTTGACTATCTAGAGGAAGTAAAAGTTGTAACAATGTTTCCGTAGGTGAACCTTGAGGAAGGATCATTTCTGTAATAATCACCATTATATGTGACATGAGAAAAGGGATTAAGCAAATGTATGACACATTTCTCACCTCAAATTTAACCAGAATGCGATTTTTTTTTTGTTGGTTAATTTAAGTCCATTGGCTCGTTAGTCACTTGATATTTGGGTTTCTTCGAGCATGACAGTATTGCTAGAATGTGGCAATGTTTGAAATTCAGCAAACCCGAAATCAATTGGACTCCAAGCAGGAGAAGTTCATGTTGATGTTTTAGTGAAACAGAACACTTGTCAATCTTCTGTCACTTGGTTTAAGGGTAAGACTTTGAAGTTGAAGCCCAGTGTATCCACCCTAATTTGATAAGGAGAAAATTCTGATTCAAATTCAGATTTTTATTTTTATTTTAATATATATGTTTGATGTAGTATCGAATGGTATTACTAACTTTTTATAATATGTTTAAGTAGATTATTTTTCAAGGTATTTTTGAAAAAGTGATGCAGATATTTTTCCTCTTTTATTCATTATTCACTTCAGAGAAAAAAACAATATTTACCTTATTTTACAGTCTTTTCAAAAAAAACATTGTGAAGTGTGTACAATATTAAAATGTCATTGATATCGACATACTCTCAAGGTTAACTCCCTTTTACAAGTATCACAAGAGGAGAGCGTTCTTAACTATTAGGGAGTTTACCCAGTTTGAGGTCAGGGACTCAGAAGCAACAAGGATCATTATTGTAAAGAAAATACATACATAATTTGCACAATCAAGTGTGACGTTATGCAAAACAGCATTCAGGTCACATAATTCGGTCTACCCGTGTGGAACAGACACAGTGTTTGACCTCTGTTTTCTCTCAACAGTAATGACACGGGCATCTTTGTGTCAGATGTCATCAGAGGAGGCGTAGCGGATTTAGATGGCAGGTTGTTGCTAGGTGACCAAATTCTGTCAATCAATGGGGATGATGTCCGTGCAGCATCGCAGGAATATGCACACAAGGTTCTCCAGGTCAGACACATCCACACTTATACATACGAAGTCCATAAACAAATTGCGGGTCATACATGTCTTTCACAGATTCATCATCTTATGTGAGATGTGTCACTTTGCTCTTAGAGTTGCAGTGGAGCAGTCCACCTGGAAGTGGCTCGTTTTAAAGCTGGGCTGCAGTACTCACAGCAGAGCCAGGTAAGCTGTTTCCTGTGGCTGTGTGTGTCGCAATGACAGGCTAGCAAAGAAAATGTTCAAATGTATGCCGTTATCAGGTGTTGAATTTACTTTTTATTTTCATTTAGCTGATTAATATTGTTTGTAATTCAACTATTACTTTTTCGCACTATTTTAACAATAGTACTTTGTGAACGTAGGAGTACTATAAGTTGTGTTTTATCCAGAGTGAAGACTCTGACTGTTCCACCCTGACCCCCCCAAGTGGATGTGATGCTTTCCTCGGCCGCCAGAGGGAGACAGATAACAAGACAGGGAGCTACTGTGAGTCGCCCTTGTGTCCTCTTTATATATATATATATATATATATATATATATATATATATATAAATATTTAGGTATATATATATATATATATTGGAATATTCACGCTGATTATGCAAACATTTATTCTCCTCCCACAGCATTGCAAGACTACCCTGAGACAAGGAAAGTAATAATACAAAAGGTAAAGCATAACCTCTTGAAAAATAATACAATTGTTTTTTTATGAGTGCCCCAGACTGACCTTCAACATTTGTTATGTATACTTTCACAAAGTCTGTGTTTGATTGTTACCCCTGAGAG
Source organism: Cottoperca gobio (assembly GCF_900634415.1). Taxonomy (NCBI): domain Eukaryota; kingdom Metazoa; phylum Chordata; class Actinopteri; order Perciformes; family Bovichtidae; genus Cottoperca; species Cottoperca gobio. Next base: position 11,037,453 of record NC_041355.1, read on the forward strand.
CTGTTGTTCTTATTTTAAATAACAAACTCAAAATGATATATACATACATATAACATATATATATATATATATAACATACATATACATATAACCTTACAGAACATCAGGTGTTAATCTCATGTGCTGCCATGTGACTCACCAATATTGCTTAACAGGGTCTACAATGTGTGTGTGTGTGTGTGTGTGTGTGTGTGTGTGTGTGTGTGTGTGTGTGTGTGTGTGTGTGCGTGTGCGTGTGCGTGTGCGTGTGTGTGTGTGTGTGTGGTATCACCACAGGGTCCATGTGACTCCCTGGGTATCAGTGTAGCAGGAGGAGTGGGCAGTCCCCATGACAACGTACCTCTTTTTATTGCTACCATGGATACCAGTGGATTGGCTGCCAAAACGCGGCAATTACAGGTGAGGTCTGCCGATGTATATAGGCCTGTGTTCATTCATCACATTGTGGGGACAGATCTGTTATTGTCATAACATCGTCAGGAGTCACTTCCTGTCTGAGGACAAAGAGTCAGTCCTCACAAAGGTTAACTACTTTTGTGTAATGACTTGATTTTTATTATGACTGTTAAGGCATATTTATTAGCATATTGGATCATTATATTGGATTTATTAGGATAACAACACTGTCTTTGTCAGTGTATAAAAATTGCATAGCATAGGTTATACAGTATATACTGAAGGTGTTGAAATACTGCATCATGAAAACATGTTAGACCTGCAGTACAACACTTATCAAATGTATAGTAAAGACAAATAAAAATCTGAAATACATTCAGTTTATATAGAGGTCATCCTAATTGTAGAAAAAGTAGCCTCCAAAAAGCCTAAAAAACAAAGGAGGGCTTTTTAATATCAGAAACAGAAGTAGGTTTGGGGTTGTGTAGTGCTGTTGGTTAAGGTTAGGTTATGTCTCCAGGGGATGAATGTTCTGTAAATCGATGTCCTCGCAAATATAGAAGTACACGTTTGTGTGTGTCAATCAGACAGGAGACAGGATCCTCAGCATCAATGACGTGTCCATGGAGGGAATGACTAATGTCCAAGCTGGACTCCTGCTGAAGACCGCAACCGGAACCATCAGTCTGCAGGTACTGTCACGGACAGTGAGACACACAGTACTTAATGTACAACGTCTGTGAGGCATTAAATTGCGATAATGTCAGCAAGTTTTTGTTCAATGAACCATAACCTGCTTCCTCTAGGTCATTATTACTTTGGCATCACCGTGACATCATTATTTTCATACATAAAAACTGTGATGAATGTGATAGGTTATAGTTTCAGTCATTATCAGTGTGTTGCATGTGAACACAATACTGTCATTTTAAGACAAGACTGATTTCCTACATGTTAATAAGCCTCTTGAAATATTTTTGTTGCAAGAGAGAACAAGAGGTATTTGTAAGAAGCAGGGTTTCAGTTATTCTTGACGAGTAAAAAAAACATCAAACGTTTTTTAATATTTGTATTACTCACTGTATTAATGTTAAGACAGGATGACGGTGTTAAAGCAGCAGAAGGATATCAGATTAGTGCAGTTAGATTTGTGTGTGCGTCTAGGTGGCAGCGGGCTCTGGTGCGTGCAGCACAAATGACCACACTGATGTTCATGCCCGGTCGTCCGGCCAGCCCAGCAGCCTCCCCCGCTTCCATAACAACCTCAGGTAAGAAGCAGTTTCCGGCTGTTGTAGTTTATGATCTCACTTTGCCTCCCTCCTGGCTTATTCACCGAATGAGGACAAAGTCAGACCCCAGTTCCCTTGGCAATAATGGGAAAGTGCAGCCACTGTGTGAGAGGCATTGAGATGAATGTGCTTTTGGACATAATGAGCTGCAGTTTTCTTGTTATTTGTATTTTGATCTGTTCTCAATGTAATGTTTTTTCAGGCAACTTTCAGCTAAACCTCACCAAAGACCAAGACACAGTTTTCTTTTGTCTGTTTCTTATTAAACTAATACATTTGATTACATTGTAAAACTTCTGGGAATGATTAATTGAAACAAGTACATTAATTACTTGTAACAATAAGTATTGATATTGGTATGGTTGTGAGTTCAATACCTGGCTGCCACCATTGTACCCCTGAGCGAGGTACTTAACCCTGAGCTGCTCCAGGGAGACTGTCCCTGTACTTAAGTCGCTAAATGACCTGTAATAATTATGTGTATTCAAGAAGGTTGAGAACTGTGTTGTTGAAAACAAAACTGTTTAATAATTATGGGATTCATCACATCTAAAAAAAAACACAGTACATCAGGTATTCACCTCTCTTTTCCTGGTGAGATACTTATTTTACAAACACACAGACACACACAAACACACACACACACACACACTCACACATAGACACACACACACACACACACAACACACACACACAGAGAATATTTCAGTGCGGAGCTAGTGCAGAAGTAGCATTGGCAGCAACACAGCTCCATTGTTATGCATCCTTTTCCTGCAGTGCTCGCAAGTACACAACCATCACTCTGGAGAGGGGCTCCTCGGGCCTGGGCTTCAGCATCGTAGGAGGGTTCAGCAGCCCTCACGGAGATCTGCCAATCTACATCAAAACTGTCTTCAACAAGGTGAGAAAACATCCTCCAGGGAGAAATCTTTCATGGGAATGCTGGTTTTTGGAAATCTAATCTCAGCACATCATAGTGTTCAGTTATACTGCCAAGTGCCTGTGTTTATAAACAGTAAGACCCAAGACCACAAAGATTGGACGCCTTACGCTTTTTAACAGCTGGTGTCAAGTGAATACAGATAATATAAATATGCTGTAACTCGTAAAAATGTCATGAATTGTTTCACTATTTTGAATTGTAAGTACTCCATTGGTTAAAAGTGTTACACCTTTTTAGTTGACTAGTAATAATGCTATTCTTTTTTACTATCATCCAGCAATTTATCATTTTAAACATAACGTAAAAAGATTATTTCATTGTAATCTTTCACTTATTACAGTATCATTTTGTTTTTTTGCGTGTACTCTATGCCAGCGGTCCCCAACCTTTTTTATGCCACGGACCGGTTTCATGTAAGACAATATGTTCGCGGACCGGACAAATATAAAGTGCATAGAAAATTCACCATTACGCTGAATTAGTGGGAGCCCTGAGCTTGTGTCTCTGCAACGAGCCAGTCCAATATAGGGTATACATTCTTCACCAATAGTAAAAGGTTTCTTCTCTTAGCGACACGGTTAGTCACTAAGTATGACGCTCTCAGTGTACTCGCATGTGTTGATGTGGTGACCATCAGTAATATGTCCTTCTTGTTCATGTTTTTTTCTTTAAAACAACTCCAACTCCGTCTTTTAATGCCGGGCGCCGGCGTTATGAAGGCTTGTAAACAGCTTGTGATCTCTGATCTGAGCATGGTGACAGACTAGTCTCTGTACTCCGCAGGGGGCGGCCACAGAGGACGGCAGGCTGAAACGTGGAGATCAGATCATTGCCGTGAATGGACATTGTCTGGAGGGCGTGACTCACGCTGAAGCTGTGGACATCCTCAAGAAGACCAAGGGAACTGTAGTCCTAACGATACTCTCTTGAGACACGGCCCGTTGTGTCCGATTGTAATTATGTCTTTGCAAAGTAGCCCATGAAATAATGTAGCCACCTCCCCGTAGCACGGCCTCACACAAACCTGGGAAGGTGAATGTGGACAGTTAAAGTGATATAGAAGAGTAGGTACTGTTATTGTAAATCTATCTGAATTTAGTTTTGGGGAAGCTACCTCGAACTGCAACTGGGTGTGTTAATGTGCAAAACTTTCCCAATATAAACTCATATTCCTGTGAAGGTGTTACAAGAACTAATGTGTTAATGTTATATAAAAACTTCAGATCCAAATCATGCACATCTTTGTGTTTATACAAACAGCATGTTTTTAAAGTTTCCATAGAAGCGATGCTCATAGAAACCAATGCACCAAAGGCATACAGTAAATAAGCCAACTGATTATGATATATTGTGTCTTAGTGATACCGTTCAAGGTATTTATAATGTAGTTATGCAATGTATACGCACATGAATAAATTACTCAAAAAACCTCTGAATCTGCCGAAAGTGCATATGAATGCAATAGATCACGTCTCTTAAGACACAATGTCAGATGTATTTACTGTCTATAGACTTGTGTTCATTCAGAGTTAGCTACTGTGATCAACTCCTAAGACCCAAAACATGCCAAGTGCTTCTGCCAATCTTTTGTATGGCAATAAGGTTTTAGGACATTTGCTTTGGAAGACTGTTTTACTTTCATTCTTCATTCTCATACTCTAATCATTAAGTGTGTCATTGCTTGAATAATCAATGTATTTTAAATATCTTTAATACTTTAAATATCATTTATTTATTTACTGATGTATAATTGATTACTGTTTTCATAATCTTTAACTTGATCAGCTGTCTTTTAGGAAGTGTTGTTATAGTGCAATGTGTAATCTTTATTTAGAAACCATAGCTGTTTTATATGAAAGTATTAATATTTCTGTTGTCTTCAGTCATTTGTTTTATTTCATTAATGTCAGTAGCACTCGGAGCCACATCACACATGGGTTTGGGATTGTGTAACATTGTATGACTGAATGTACTGTGAGGAATCTTATTAAATGTTCATTTGTTAGAGTTGTGTATACAAAACGTTTTATAGTTCAGCACTTATAATGTCCTAGTGAAACCAGCAGTCACCTTTAAATAAGGTCATCTTTTAATGAGGCATGACAACAACACAGAACTCTTTCTTGATGCTCTGTGATCTTTCTGGAATATCACTGATAAGAAAGTTAATATCACATTGTTTGACTTTCAAATCCACAGATGCAGACCAGAAAGAAGTATTTGAGAAAATCTGAGATTCCTTAACTTTTAAGCGAGGACGTCTGCGCCTGCAGTTACATTTAAGGATAAATGCAAGAATTGTTTTGCATTTTTCGCATATTTTTGCATCTATTTCCAAACCAGTGAACAGAATTTTGCCTTGGGGGGGGGGGGTGTTTTATTGTCGTGGTTATGCTCTTTGTCTCTCTCTCTGTCGCCCTCTTTTCTCTCTGTCTTTGTCAAACATCAATACATATTCAAGATCATGCAGGTTATTGAAGTGTGTGTCACACAGTATAACATGGAATAACAGGGCAGCACAGAGTAGGTATTTGAGTCACAACAGGAAAGGCAGTGGTGGTATAAGAACTTGGATCTTTTACTTAAGTAAAAGGAACAAAACCACAGAATAGAAATACAATACAAAATAAACTTAAAGTATTAAAATTAAAAGTACTTGTTATGAAGAATGGCCCATTTTAAAATAATGCATTTAATAGTGTTGGACTATAATTATTGATGCATTAATGTGTACATCACTTTAATGTGGCAGCTGGTACAAGTGAAGTTCCCTGTAGATCAATAAAGTATTATTTTATATTAACCTATGACAATTTATTGTTTGACTACATTTTGTATTATTAATCTCAATATGCAAAGTTACTAGTAACTTTAGGAGAGGACAATTAGTTTGAGAACATTGTAGAGGAAGCCGAAGAAATAAGTCAAAAAGTTTGGACAAAGACGATCTCAACCTGAGTTAGAGAAACGCCACGAGAGAGTAAACCTGTGCCATTTTTTTTGTAAATGCACATAACTTTCACTTTAATTACTGGAGTTACTGTTGACAACTTTGACAAACAATACATTTGCACACAAATGTCTCATTTAGGAAATAGGAGGCATCTAGGGAGATCCTGTCTGGAACCTCCGCATTAATCAAAGCCATCTGTTCACATTGCAAGCTTTATTGAAACCCAGCCATCGCAGTCTGCTTTATCCTTCTCCAGATGAACAATTGCCTTGCCTAAAGGCTGGCGTGAAGAGGGTTTTAAGACGGAGGAATGGCTAAATGTTTTTTGAGCATTTAACCGTAATGTTTCCAACTAAATGATGGTTCTTCTTTTGTGAAAGTTTATATGTGCTACTCAAAACATACATCTACATATTTCTTTATACAGTATTTCTTATCTGATCTTTAATAGATGTCCATACAACTCTTGTGGAAGTCACAAGGGGCAGATGCATTTCCAACTCCGTTTCTTCCCTTTCATTAAGCAAGAAAACTGATCAGCTGGTTTTCACAAGCAGGCTCAAATTCCCTTTCCCTCAAACATTTATGAGGAATATGCCAGCAGGCCACAGGCAATAGGACCGTTTCCACCACATAGCCTTTTTCCCTACCCTTCTTTTCCATCATCGAGTGAGGCCGATACACGGTGGCTCCAAAACTGTAATGCATTCTTCGGCAGCTACGAGGACTTCCATGAGAGCGCCCTTGACATAAAAGGAGTTAATGATTCTCTCTCTCTCTCTCGGGAAGTAGCAGTGGCCAAATCATTGTTCTCTGTGTGACTGTCACATCTAGCCATATTAATAAATCCACAGGATTGTCTTTTTGCTGTCACTGTAACCTGCTGGTACGGAAAGAACAGCCAACTGATGGTGGATCCAAAATAAATCTCATCTTTTCCATCCATTCCCATGAGATTCCAGCATGCATTGCAAAAAAATGCTACTCCTAAGCAATTCAGTTCAGTGCTGAGTCTCAAAGTCTTGATTTCCTTAAAGAAAGATAAAAATACTCCGACAGGGAGATTTACTGTAGCTACTATACACACTGTAGGTCTACAGGAGTGACAGTAAATTACAGTTTATTCAATTAAATTTAGGTGCCACCAGTTCCATGTCATTGTAAGTCTAGGTTGTCACTGGCAAATGAGTTGGACTAATGGGAAATGTGGTGCAGAGAAGCATGAATGCTTATGTCATGCCATTTTATTCATTGGCATTGCCTAAGGCCAGAAATAATTAGACACCGTCATGCAGTTATAGCAGAAAAGCTGTATCTGCATCATATAGTTATAAGTTTTAAAACCGCAGAAAATGTTCCTATTATTTTAAATTTTTTGATTCATTCATTTCTTATGTAAGATTCTTATTCATAAAAAAACTCCGAAACAATTGTATTTTAATGTCTCCACGTGTCTAAATTCTGTTTTATATTTCACTACTGTTAAATTGTAATGTAATTCATAATTTCTTTATAGCCTAAAACTGGTCAAATTTGAGTCTAAGAAACATTTGTATCTTATCTATCGATTCAAAACTCACTATATGTACTGTAACTATGTATGTACATATATGTACTGTAAGGTAAACTGCACCTCAGCCCTCTAAAGACAGAGCATATTACCTCTATGTCCTTAATGGTAGCTACAGCCCCGGCTTGAGCCTCAACAAATACAACATTTGCTCTTACCCATGTAGTACATTCTGTGTGTTTGTTTACGTGTGTTATTACGCAGATGGCAGCAACTTCTGAGAGACTCGGATTCAAAGGTTCAACGTGGCCTTCCTCTGCAGCTGACCGATGACGCATCAATCCTTTATGCATTGTGCAGTTTGCAACCTTTCATCGGTTTTGGTGAAGGCAAGAGACGGCTTTTTGGGAAAAATGTAAGACAAACAATTCCACTGAATTGTGTCGAGATGAAGTTGAATACAAGACCCTAACGCTGAAGTCGTCACTCACAGGTGTGTGCAAGTTCTTCAACCCTGCTCCTCTTTTTGACCAATATATAACAAGTGTGGACAATGTGTAGGAGGTATGTAGCAGCTTCATGGTGACATTGTGGTATTTAATGCTGTATTTTGCTGGGTTAACATTCCATCAGGTACAAGTATAAGATCATGTAGCTCTTTGTTGAATCGATCATCCAGATCCTTCGTCATACTGTATTTCAGTTTGTCCAATTTCTTACTTTATTCCCTAGAAATATATGACTGTATATGAATGATTTTTGGGGGGGGGGGGGGGGGGGGGGGGGCGTCTCATACTGTGGCAGTAATGTTTTATATCCACATGAGGGCGGTGTGTGTGCTGTTATGGGGACCTAGACATTTGCATTGACTTGATCTGACTCATCTGTGAGAAGTAACATTACATCTAAGTGGTTTGCTGATTAGCCTCAGGCTAAAGGCAAGTACATTTGCACCCGCAGCAAAAGCCTCTAGTATTAAGACCTGTCTGAGGTCTGTTTATACTGCACAGCAAATTATTCACACATTAATAGTGCATAACTGTGCAGAATGAATGGAATAGGAACATCAAACCTGATAGGATGGTTGCATTTATCTTACAGATAACATTTGTCTGCATGAATATATCAGAAAAATGGGAGCTTAAGAAGGGACACTATAGGGGAGAAATAGTCTGCTATATTGTCTACCAACAGCAAATTGGCCATTTATTACAAACTGAGTTGCTCCAGGCAATCTGACCTCTTGGCTGCAGTCTGAACTCTTCTGCTGTATGTGTCACACTAAAGATCCGCTGGCCTCTTCCAGCCTTACAATTTAAAGCAAATACATTGACACTGACACACAGACTCTGGGTTCAAAACCAGTTCAACTTTATTAGAAGAAGTAGTGGAATAAAAAAAAGCAAAACAAATGCATGAAAATGTTAAGACCTCTCTAGAGAACCATGGATTTAGACAACGGACTGTGATTTGCCCAACCTCCGGTCATCCTCTGAGTAGCGTCGGAAAGTTTCTCCCAGCAGTGGCTCCAGGGCCTCAGCTGAGCGGTAGGAGCGGGCGCGCACGGCACAGGCGATGACGCCACCCACCACTGCCGCCACCAGCACTGCCGAGACAATGGCGATGGTGATGATCTCAGACACGGTGTAGGCACGAGCTATGAAAGAGGAGAGAAAGGTCATGAGGGGTCATTGGGTGTTGTCGGTCGGTCTGTGCGTAAATGTGTGTGTGCTGCTACATACCTGGCCACTGGACCTCATAGGAGTATCCCAGGTTTTCTGGGGCTGAGACGAACATCTCAGCATTGGTAACAGGAGGCCAAAAGGGAACCATATTGAATCTGCTGTTGTGCCCGATGGGAGCATTCTCCTCAGGGTAAACTACTTCACCTGCAGGATGAGAAGGAAAAAAAGGGTTTTATCCATCTATTCTTCCCTCTGAGTGAGTTTCTGTATCTGCACTTAGTTCAGTGTGCGTGTACCTGGTTGGTGCCTGCTAAGCCACTCGTCGAAGATTGCATCGGTGAACGTGTGCAGCAGGACAAAGATGGGGTCGTTGGGCGAGAGGTGAGTCTGTCCGCCCGTCCCGTTGAGGAAGAGATGCGCCAAGTTGTGGAGGCTGCGGACCACCGGGTCATACATCCCCTGGGGGGCGCTGTAGCCTAGAAAATACAAAACAACAAAGCCAATGCATGAAAGCCATATGTGAGTTGAGGGTCGAGACTGAACCTGAATATCCTGGTAAATCTTAAGTGCTTCAATTCTGACCCATGACACATAACTGCGCACCTTCAATGGTGTTCCTGAAGCTCTCGGAGGAGGTGGAGTAGTAAGGTGGAGTGTCGAAGGCGTTGAGCTCCAGACAGTCCAGCACATCCTGGGGCTCTGGCAGCTTCTGCACCATGGGCCGTGCCACGTTACCCGCTGGGTTCCTGCTGATGGGACTGGTTTCTGTGCCTAGGTGAAGAACAGAAGCCAAGGTTTTAGAGTTAATATTATCCAACTCAAGTCCAATATAGTTACCTCTACACTCAGACAAAAGATAACTATTTTCTTTTTGGTTAGTGGGGCATTGTAGTCCAGATTCAGGCCAGTGGTCCCCACAGAAGGGGAAAGCAAGATAATTAGAAATATATTGAACTACTTTCTAATTCTATGTGGGAGGCTAGACTAGTTTGATCCGTCTTAAACATGACAGGTTGGCAGTTTTGTCTTTTAATTATTCACTAAAAGTCAACAGTAGTGAGTGGGAGCTCTGTGACTGAACAGAAGTTTTTTTTTTTTTTTTCTTTCTTGCACGCATGATCTCTTTCTTTCTTTTTTTTGTGCTTTCTCTCCCACACGTACACAAACACACACAAGAGCACATAAACAGAAGGCTACATAACTTAGTTGTCTGTCTGTTTGAAGATTATTCCCTCAGATCAAAGGAACCAGTAGACTGCTAGATTCCCCGTCTTCAACAAGCACATGCACAAATGAGGCAACCCCCCTAACCCATTTAAGGAGATGTTGCTTGTTGATGCAGGAAATACCGGGGCTGTCATGACTCTCTAAGGGGATTAATGAGACAGATCGTTGACACGTTGGCCACTCACATGTTCTACCTGTTACCAAATTCCCTCTGCTTTCTTCTTACTCATATAAAAGGACCCCCCCCCCCCCCCCCCACACACACATACACACACACACACAGTTGTGTTTGTAGTAGAGCCCTACGCTAACAGAGGATTGACATTCTTCTTTTGTTCCACAATACCAGAGGAAAATAAATATTGTATGATTTCGGTGTATCGGTTATAATCTGGTGCCAGTGTGGAATGAGATCCAATCCCTACAAATCTGATCATGTAAAGTCTATCTCATTAAAGTGTTACACACAGTTGCCTTATTCTGGTCTAAACTGCTTGACCCATTGTGAATTAACACTTGAAAAACTCTTTGTGCGGATGGCTGCTATAGAGAAATAAGACTCAGTGGAAGATTGTTTCAAAACCCTGTGTTTAGGATGCAGTGCGTTGGATGCACACAGCAACTCAGAACTCAAGTAGTTTCAAACAAACTGTAGTAACAGCGAGCAATATCGAATGCGGCAGCTGTCAGGTATTATTTATAGGAACTTATGTTCTACATGCTCTCTTTAGGAGCTATTTGCTCTCTTTTACAATGCAGCCGAGACTACCCTGTATATCAACACTGCGTTCCTGCACAGTGCGGTCCAGTTTGTGTTTCTGCATCCGTTCTTACTGTTGCAGACGGTGCCCAAAGTGTCGTAGTCTTCCACACTCTCACAGATGACCCTCCACTGGGAGAACACAGAGTTGGAACTGATGGAGCTGATGTCGAAGGAGCTCCTGGCTCCGAGCAGCTCGTCGGTGCAGATGTCACACTCGCTGCCTCCGATGGCAAAGTTCCAGTAGGGCAGGGCGAAGGTGGAGTCGCCCAGCATGTCCTTCATATATGGAAAAAGGGAAGTGTTCATGGATGGATATATACAGAAAATGTAGAAGATAAAATGTCACTCAGAATGTTTGTTAAATGTGTATTATTGTTTCATGAACTGATTCCTCTGGTTTCACCCTTGCAATCCCTAATTTTCTTACCATTTTCCACTTTGGTGTAATTATCTTTTACCCTCTCTCTGTCCTCCTTCCTCCCTGTACCGCCTTTCTCCTGCAGGATAGATATCTGTCTCCATCCCTTCAAATCCCCACGCTCTTTCCTTCCTCCTCTTATCATCCCTTCTCCCGTCCTCACTTCCACCATCCTTCCATCAGCCTAAAAGCCACCTCTTTTCCTTTCCCTCTTTCTCCATCCCTTCCTCCCCTCTCCTCACCTGCATGTCTCTCTCCAGTTGCAGCAGATGAAAACGATGCCAGGTGACAAATCCCGGGCCCTCGTGGGAGAAGTCTACGCCTCCAAAGCTGGCCTGGCCCGACCCCAGGTATGTTTTGCTGACAGAGTAGTAGTGGCTCCAAACAAAGTAGTTGTAAACGGTGATGTTCTCAAACTGCGGAGTGTTGCCATCAGGCCCAAACACCTCCTGGTACCTACAGATGAGAGGAGCAGCTGGATAAATGTCACCTTGTGTGTTTTTTTCCTCCACACTGCTCTAAGATTATCCTCTTGTTCTTCAATGCAGAAAGTCTCTAAACTATTGGTTGATTCGATATGTGAGACTATATGCTTTCAATTGAAGTTGAAATTTGGTAGGCACTGCATGTACATTTTTTATCTGTGTGAAATAGCAGAGGGGGACTTGGCTTCAAATATGAGGCCCGTAGCTGAAAACCTGGGCATGCCTGTTAGGGGGTTAAAAGGGTTCTTACACCTGCAGCTGAGAATTCCTTCAACAACAAAAAAACATCTTCAACTGATTTACAAAGAGGTTATTCACAGATTGATATATTGTTACTTAGAATATCTTATAAATCTCTTTACTCCTGCCGAAACTGATCATTTTCACGTTCGCCTGCATCTTAAACAGAAAGCAACCATAATAAATGTTATGATTTTACTGATAACTATCAAAACACAGCATGGGTTCACTCATATATTAACTGCCAGACTCTAGCTAGACTAAGCCTGCAGATTCTCGGCTGTCTGCAATCTACTTTTTAAATGACTTCATTAAATCAATTTTTAAATATTCTTAGCATTATTTTTCTCCTACTCAAGCCCCATACAGAATGATTGTAATAATGTATAATAATAATAATAATAATATATGCGTATGTATGTACCGCCGTGTACAGATGACCAGGTCAGGGTGGACAGTCCTCTTAGCTTGGTCCAAAGCGTTCACAAATGCCCGCTTCTCAGCCGTGCTCATCTGCATGATATTCCTCCTTACTGGAGTGATGTTAATGGGGTGGAGGAATACAGGAGGGCAGGAAGAAAGAAAATAATGGGTTATTGAGGTGTGAGAGTAACAAAAGAAGAGAGGAGGAAATAAAGTTTTATTAAAAATGAATATAGACTTTCTTTAACTCTAAATGCTGCCCTCATTCCCTTGACTGATGTATGTTCCTACGTCTTTGAGGCCCACTGAGATCTTAAAGGATACAGTCGGAGATAGACATTGGATTTACAGGTTGCCAATATTGAGTTTAGACAAAATCTATTCTCTTACCCACAGAGATCCTCTGATCACAGTTTGGTCCAGTCAGCCCGTGTCGACATTGCCCACAGTTGTAGCCACTGAAATTCCCATTACATTGGCAAGTGCGGTTGAAGAATCTCAGCGGCCACCTCTCTCTGTCATCACGCCCAGCATAAGGGTACTGGGGTCCGTGGCGGCGGTTGTCAGCTGCGATGGAGACACACTGCCCTCTTCCTGTGCTGGAGCCACACTCGTCCCCCGCCGCCCCTGTAGGGGACGGGCAGCACTGGCCACTCTGCAGCGCCGCCGGAGTGACACACTGCCGAGGGAACTGGGCCAGCGTTAGGGTGGCGCACAGGGTCACCACCAGGAGACCCACTCTCCACATGCTACCAAAATCCAGAGAGAAGGATAAGATTAGAGAATGAGGTAATAATAAAGTAGGTTAGGAATTTTAGAAACGCAAAGAGAGTAGACACATTTTACATCTTCAGACTTGTTTTACGTCCTTCCATCTTTTTTCTAAACCGCTTATCGCGTTCAGGGTTGTAAGGGGCAGGAGCACACATTTGGTAAGATGAAGACAAAACATTCAATACACTGCAGACATACACTTCAATTAAGCTCAAGAACAACTCACTCGGTTTGTGTTCTCTTGTTCAAGCCAATTGTCTTAACATTATTCCGAAACTTCACTTCTTAAACGCCCCTGTAGGCACTGTGAGTCATTATTCATAATTCACAAAGCCATTAGCTTTCAACTCTTACAAGTTCAGAAATGCTTTCAACAACAGACGGCAAGAGATGATTTGCTTCAACCTTTTTTGTAGTTAGATTTGCTTGTCTTTTGAAGCTTGTGGATTAGGAATGAATGAAGTGACTAATAGTTTGTCAGGAGAAATTACTTTTCAACAAAACAGTGATAACAGCCACTGAAGAAAAGTTACTCATTTAAGTTTTTTAAACGTGCAAAAAAGTGCTTTACATGTTGCACTTTTGCAGAGATAGTGTATATTATGAATGAATGAATGCATTACTCAACCAGTGCAACATGGGCTATTATGTGAGGAATCTGTTGTGTATCCTCAATTTTGCTAAAATCTTAATTGTATATTAGTTTCATATACACTTTTAATTTGTGAACGATGCCGAAACAATCATACACACTGTTAGGTTTTAAGACTTATTGCATTCTACAGTTCATTATGTGAAAAAGCATCAGTGTGATGTGTTTCCCCTACCTCTGACTGTGCATGCTGCTCCTCTCTTGCTGCAGAATTGTAGCACCCCAAGAGTCGGCCCATTTCCCCCTTCTGGCTTAAATAGCTATTGAGCACATGACCAGTTCAGACCACACACACATACACACACATACACACAGAACATTCACATGCCTTGTGATCATAACCCAAATGACGCTTGTGTGTGTGGTAAATAACACAATAAAAGACTGACTGTGAGAAGGCAACCATGCTTAAGCCATACATGGGTAGATTTAATCGCTTTCCACAACATCGTGATGTTTTGTTATCTGTGGAGGAAAGATTCTTGATCATTTCTGCACACAAATTAATCTTTTGTTGCCCTAAAATTACTCAATTTGTGTTGCTCCAATAATTGAACATTTCCAATTGTGCCCTGCTGAGTTCAGAATAATCCATACTGAGAGGAAAGAACGAAAGCACAAGTTCAACATTATCATTTTTATTTGGTACTGCTCAAATCATAAATGATGACAAAAAGGTCAGGAGCTATGTAAAATAAAAAACTATTTTAAACTTTATATCAGAAATGAATTATTTTTCATATATTTTATTGAAACTGTGCAGATATGGTACTTTATGTACTGCCAAAGCCCTTTATAAATTGCTGATAAAAAGGGAAATTGGTTGGACCCACTGCCCCTTTTATATAATTAAACAGCTTTGTACAGCGTGACTGAGGTGGTCAGTATGAAAAACATTTCTTAACTTTCTAGCCTAAAGAGCTTACAGACATCAAACTAAATTCTTTTTTTTAATCACATTTACACACACTCTCATACATGCGCAGAGTATTTTAAACATGCTCTTCCTCCTCACTCATTCAGGTGTGTTTACCTGTCAATGCACATTTCTACTTCCTCACGTTCACACATGTCAAACGTGTGACAGTATCTCTTTCTTTCAATTTACACTCACACGGACAGACAATACAATACAAATGTGTTACATTTACAGTAGTTATTACAGTCAGAATCCAAGGAAGTCTGTGTTGGGTTGGTTAGGATTCGAGAATTTAGGGTAATTCATTGGATATCTGGGTGAATTGAGATTGGGTACAGGGATGGAGAGTGGCTTTTTCTGGGTTCTATTTAGATACAGTAGGAACAGACAAAAGAGTTGGATCTCCTAGAGAATGGAAGTCCTGAGGTCTTGTGAGGAGTCTGGTGATGGTCCGGAGTTGGCCGACTCCTCTGCGGAGCTGGGCGGGAGGTCGGACATGGCTATTGCATGCTTCTCTTCGTGCTGCTCTTTGTTTAGAGCCAGGGTTGAAGCCACATCAGATGGGTCAAGTGGTGCTATCCTGGAAGAGAGGACAGTAGAGCAGTTGGCATCCATTTAACATGAATTGCAGTGAGGGAAAAGACAAGGCTTATTGATGGCAGGAATAATCACTGACAGAGTGCATACAATAAAAGCTATTTGATACAAATGGGGATAAAATCTGCGTTGCTTTACAGGAGGCGAAAGACGGGCTCGTTGTGATGGGACACTGAGAGTACCAGTAAATACAAACACAACTTAATTTAGTGTTTTTCATAATGGCTGTCAAACTCCTGTTGATTATGGTGCTGCAAGCAAATGCTAATATTTTCACCACTAGGTCTGTTTATTTAATGACGCACCAGATGTAGAAGCATACAGACTGTGGTGGAAGGAGATACGCTGGGAGGTAATGACACACCCAGATATAAATTGATAATTTGACATTATGGACTAATTGCAGGTGTCCTGGATGCAAGAATTTCTAAAAGTGCTACATACTTGTTGGTCTACCCTGAAGAGTATCCAAACCGCCATCTTAAGTGTCATTCCAAATGTATAAGGCTTGTAAACTGAAGGGCGGCATTTTACCCTGAACACATTGTGGCCATTCATTACTTCCTCTGCTGTAATCTGGCAGGGTGCAGAATATAATTCTACTACCTGCCAAAGTATTTGGTCTTACAGTAGCTTTAGGGCCGTGCAGAACTCTAATGCACAACCCATTTTGTATAACAACTTATTTTAAAATGATTTCTGCTTTTTCATTCAATTAACTTGTGTATCTTACATTTCTATTACTCCTACTTAATGGCCAATATATTACATTTCAAACCCTTCGCTCCCCTCCCCATATCCTGCTTTTGTGCTTTCCAAGTGACTAGATACATTGCGCAAACCCATCCTTTTGCCCTTGCAAATACTGTGTACCAAGTTCAATAGAATTCTGAGTAGTCTATTTAAATACAGAGTGTGTACATACTGATGTCTTTGGCTTCTATAACATCCATTTACCTGCTATTCAAACCACTGTTGCCCTCATTTTATAAATGCATATCTTTTCTGAGAAACATCAAGCTAAAGAAGAACATATTAGGTTCCAAAATGTACATGACTGGCTCCCACAGTTCATCTACACTCACTAAGCATTCTTTGCACCGTGGCTTCTGGCATCCTTGTGTAAGGAGCTGCACTGTGTGCCTTTATTTTTGAGATGATACTGCTGCTAAATGTGTGACTCTTAGTATTCTAAAAGTGACTTTTGTTGTTTGTTGGCAGCGTTTTTAGTGATTCCCTCTTCCAATGACAACTGGATTGTCACTGCCGCTATAAAATCTCTTAACAAGGACACATTTCAAGATGACTCTGTCGACTGTTTAATAATTCAGTGTTGCTTTGCTATCGTCTGTGCTCGGCACACATCAGATTTCACTTTGTGTCTTGCACACTTTCACTAACATAATCAACAGTCTCATTGGATCACATACACACAACTTTATGTATGCACATACGTTTTGTTTCTTTCCACAGAGTCTCTCAATCTCTGTCTTGTTCTTTCTCATTTTACACACACCCTCACCCCATGCGTTCACATGGTCACTCTTCAATCACACACACTTTTAGCTTATTATTGATCCAAGCTTGCTAGTCTGATTAGGAAGAACAGTGGTAATACCCAGTAATACTGTGGGTTCACAGGACTCACACTCTCATGTGACCAAGTGAGCAGAGCCCCCTGAGGCATAGCTTACAAAACAGCCAGGAGGGAATCAGCTGAGAAGCACACAACTGGTGGTTCCTATGAACCACAAGTTTTCAGGTCAGTGCACTACTTTTAGTCGGCTGACAATGGGCAAATCTGACATCCGGCTAGTGTTGGTGGCAACTGATACTGTAGAAGTCAGTTTGGTGGTAGCAGAAAATCAAACACTAGGGAGGAATCTGGGAGAGAGAAAGGAAGAGCCTAGCAGAGGCGACATGCAACATTTCCTTTTTATAAAATAGCCTGCCAGCCAACTTCAAATAAACCAAAAGAAAACAATCTGTTGCACTGTTGAAAAGTCTCGGTCTGAACTCAATGAGATCATGTAAACCATGAAACAAAACCTCGAAATGGATTCAATCAGACAAAAGACCAGCATGCTGTACAACTCCCAATTAATCGCAGTCTTTAGAGATCTTTGTCACTATGTTCAATCCAGTGTTTCCCCTACCATTGTCTTGGAGGGGCGCTGCGCCCTGCCAACGAGCCCTGCACGCCCCGCCTGAAATTCAAGGTGTTTGTTTAATTTATTCACAACTCACTTTTCACATTCACAGGTCTCTTTTATTAAATAAACTAAACGCTTATGCTATTGATCTAATTTATGTGCACGTTTCAGTTTGTACTGTCTACTTTGCGCATTCACATTCTCTCCTTCGCTCCGTTTTGCGAAGGGCGGGGCTTCACATCTGACACACACACACACACACACACACACGTGCGCACACACCTACAGAGCGGAAGAAAGGAGAGGGGAGAACTTAATAGAAACCGCGCCACGCACACGCCACGTCGCACGGTGAGCACCCCTTCCAAAGCAGTAAACCTGGGGGAAACACTGCAATCTGTGATAATCATCTGTACGTAACCACTGTAGATGTAAGATAGATGTTTATGTTTGAACATACTGTTGAGCGTCCCCATTGCCTGCAGGAAGTGTGTCGTCACTGCAGTCACCTCCTGTAGCTGCCTCCGGTTCAACACATCCTTCCTCACATGCCCGCTGCAGGGCCTGGGTACTGCACACACATATACAGAAGACAAAAGAGCTCAGATATTACTGTTGTTGCTGACTGTTACCCGTCTACAATTAACTACTTGCTGCATTGGGCCATGTGGAAAAATTATTTAAAATTAAAAATACTAGTACAGCTTATTACCAATAAAATACATCTCTCTTTTTGCGAGAGACAAAATGAACCAATACTAAACACCATCTCCCCATGTCATCATCTACCCGTGTGGAAATGTTAGCTGCAGCTTTGGCAACATCAGAAGCAATCATGTACCAGCACTGCTGTAAGTCCCATCTGTGATTGTAGCGCTGTTGGTACTACAGCTAACAATCAGATGGCTTATTTCAGCTATTAGAGAAGAAGGACTGGGATATGGTTGTGCTAGTGCGAATGCAGACTAAGTATTATTTAGATTACCACTCGTAAAAAAGTAAAGAGAGGAAAATAATTTGTTTTGCCAGATCAAAACTTGATGCTACAGTGCGGTAAGATTAGGGTTGTAATGAAAATCTATTTTTGCCTTTCCAAATGATGTCAATGGATGGCTACAGGAAATAATAATATTGGCTAAGTTAAGGAAATTTGGATTGTACTTTCAGCCCACCATAAAATGATGGGTTATAAAATGAAATTTTTTGAATGAGTGTTCCTGGAGATTAAGTGCACACCTGTTGAGTACCTACCTGTTTTTGTTACGACATTTGAGGATATAGATAATCATGATAATGGTTTCCAAAACCAAGAAGGCTGCAGCAGAAATAGCCCCAATCTTCCATGCCTCCAGGCCCAGCTCACTTGTCTCTAAACAGATACATTAAGGCAGAGAGAGCAATAAAGGGATGACAGAAAAAGAGGAAACATGACATCTGATGCATTACGCTTTGCTACAAATAAATCAACTGTCCCTCAACTGCACATAAAGGAAAGTGCACTCTGACATCCCATCTATTTTACACTATAACATTACTGTTTTCCAGGAAAACAGATAAATCCTGTTTTCTATTGTCATGTCATTTTACACAATCTACCTTTGAGCTGTTTTACATTATGCCAGCTCAAAGGGGCATGTTTGTGACACATAGGGGTATAGAAACAGTTTAAACTAAATACTTCTCATCTATTTTAGTGAGGCTGGAAATAGCATATTACATTGTGACAGGATGCTCCCAACTTTCTGGTCTTCCCTCAACAGCCAGTGTGTAGTTAGCCTGCTCCACTGTTTATTCAAATGGAACAACATCAACTTGGCCATCTGCATATTTTGCTGGCAGAATCACAAGGATGTCTGTTTACTTCTTGTTTACTCTACCCAAGTTTTAAGCTGCAGAAAATCTGCTGTAATATCAAAACCCATTTATAGCCAAATGCGCAAGTTCTGAAATTGCACTCGACAACTGCAGTGTATACTATTTTTATAATGGTTCAATTCCCCTAGAATTCTCAATTGAGACATTACGATCAAAACTATAAGAGTAGATATGGGCCCAAGGAGTTAACTGATATATTGCCTTTTATATTTTGATATATTTTCGTGTTCCATTTTACCTGTGGTTCCGGCTGTGTCTTCCACCAGCTCATTGGCCTCCCCTGGTTCCTCCCCTTCTGTCTGAGGGGGTTCAGCTACAACATCCTTCACAAAATCATCCAGTGTAGGTTGGGCCACAGCAGGGTCATCTGGAGGGGTGATGATCTCAATGCCATTGTTGGATTTCTCATCACCAAAGGTATTTTCTCCAGCCTCCACCTCTCCTAGGGACAGGCTGGGGTTGGGAGCCTGGTTCTCAGAGCTCTGCTCTATGGAGGCTTCAACACCTTCCTCTGGCTCTGGGGCAGAGATCACCAACATTTCTAGAAAAGGGGTTTGGTATGTGACACATACATGAAAATGAAGCCAAGAGGTCAAGGTTTAGGGTTTGTCGAGTGGACCTATGGAATGTAGAACAATGCATAGATGTGCTGCAGCAGAGTTTGGATTTATATGCATTCGTAAGCTTACTCACAGTGTCACATTCATCTTTACAGTGCAGTATGTGCATTTAACATATCAGTTTTTCTGCATGTGTCATAATAATCATTGGGCTGTAAGAGAATTTTTGAAGTTTTTTAATGATCAATGATTAAACATTTTCTTATGTGCTTTCTACCTAAATATTTTTTTTTGCCTCAGTTTTTCAGGACATGGGCTGGTGGTAACCAATATTATTGTAAAGTGTATTAAAGGGGCTTATGAACTTCATTTAAGAGCTTTCCTCTTTTAAAGTAGGTTAAGATGCAAACAATGCAAGCTTAACCAAAGCTGCTGAGTCTAATGCAACTGAATGTTTAAAGACAAATACCATTGCAGTTTTAGTTTTTTGTGACCCAAATTATGAACAGGTTTTACATAATCAACATACTGAAAGTAGAGTAAATGGGAAAGATTAAAAATGGAGCTTTGGATTTGTTGGGAATTTTAAGGTTTCAGACATTGTTTGTAGGTTCAACGGGGAATGGTGCCAGTCTCCGACCACCCCACTAAAGCTTAATTTATTTTTGCCAGCTTTCAATTCCATTGAGCATTCAGTACACTACACATATCTCACCTTGATCCTCTTTTTCACTGCCTTGTGAGGTCTCTGAAGCAATCTGCTCCTCTTCTTCTGCTTGTTGGTTACCCCCCTCATTTCCCAAGTCCACTGATTCCTCCTTGATTACACTCTCTCCACGTCTTTTACCCCCTTCTGCCTCCCCCACTTCTGTACCTTCTGCCTCTACCTCTCCAGCAGCTCCTCCCTCCACCACTAAATGGTCTTGTTCGTCCTCTAACTCCGTTCCTTGGGCATCTTCCACTATGTTTAACTCTTCCTCCTCCTCCTCCTCTTCAACTGGCTCTCCGACTACAGTTTGTGTGCTCTCTATCTCATAATCATCAGAAGGTGCTACTATCTCCTCACCTTCCATTTCATCTACCTGAGTTTCTTCCTTTTCCCATACATCCCCTATCTGCTCCACGTCAGCTACTAGGCTAGAGTGAGACTCTAACACAGTCTCTTTCTCTGGCTTGCCACCTACTGCCACCTCCACAATTTCTGGAGTTTCCTCTATCCTTCTTTGTTTCTGTTTCAGCTGCTCCTTTTTCTTCCGACAACACAATCTGCTCCTCGCTGTCCTCCACTCCTGCCTCCTCCACTGCTAAAAACCCTCCTGTCTCCTCTAAAGCAGATACAGTTTCCTCTACAATCTCCTGGCTGACTTCGGTGTCTAGAGACTCATCAATAACCTCCACTACCTCTGCCTCTCTGCCTCCAGTTGCTACACCTGCTGTGGTCTCCACCACAAATTCAGCCACATTTTCCCCCTCCCCTTCGACAACTCCTATGCTCTCCTCAGCTACACCTTCAAATGCTTCCACCTCTACTACCTCCTGTTCCTCTCCAACACCAGTATTTCCCCCCTCTGCACCCATATCTTCACCCTCCACCTCCTCCTCCTCTGCCTGCTCCAACACCTCTGCCTCTGTGTCAGGTTCAGTATCTCCTTTTTCAGCCCCAAGGGCATCCTCTTCAGCCACCTCCTGCACTGCTGCCTCATCTGCTTTTACTTCACCTCCTCCTTCCACCTGCCCAAGAGCTGCCTCCATCACCCTTTCTAACAGCTCCTTCAGCACTTCCTCTGCCCCACGACCCTCCACCTGCTCTGAGGCCTCCTGCACAGCCTGCTGCACCTCCCTCAGGCTAGGGGGGGCCACCACGGGTACCACCTCTGCAGGGGGCAGCTCTGGTTCCTGGGGTAAAGCTTGACCATCTTGCAGGGTGACCGCTGTGGAAGATTGGATGGAGGTAGACAGACCTAGGAGATAGTATCAAATATGATCAGTTGTGTGCTTTTTAATGATACTGATGATTGTTGACCACTCAAGGAACAGGTCCAATGATTATAGTTGTTGAGTGATTGATTAGAATGCCATATGTGACACCATATACACTGCAAATCACTGTTTCTTACCATTGATTTGTGGATTATGTCAGAAGGATCACATCATGTACACATCACATTTAGGTGCAAGGCTAAATGTGTCAAAATACCAAGATATCATCACAGAGATAACCAAACCAATTTACATAAAGCCACCATACCTTCAGACATGCAGTGTTGTATCAACAAAACCACTAGGAATTCTTTCAAAAAGCAGTACTCCATGTTGTCAGCGAAAACATAAAAAATATACTCCAAACAAATCCCCAGTGTCTTCCAGGAAAACACTCTTTACTTCCTTTCGTTCTTTCAATCTTGCTCAAATGTCTAGTGTGAGTGTGTGTACCACCGCAAGACGAGTGTGTAGACTCTGGATGGTTGGACAGTAAATTGGGCCCGGGCAGGGAGGGTAATGTTGAAAACAGGTGACGCTGAAAGGAGGGAGGGTGAAAAAACGAACATCGCCATGTTAAATATTGCCACCCCGGGGTGTCTTCGTACCACTAGGTGTCTCTATGGCAGTTGGGGGTTGGAGGGGTAAAGTAGCACTTCAATGTTAAATGCTTTGGAGACCCTTACAAGGGCTGTGGTGAATCTTGGGCGGCATGTCACACACAGTATGAACTCTGGAGGAGCAATTATAGGTGGGCTGTGAGTTTGGGGTGTCAGTGATGCTACCATTGGGGCTTGACATAGAGCTAAAGAGAGTAGATCTGAGTGTAGCATAAATATACTGAAAGCAAAAGTTCATAATTTATCACAATGCACCCGACAAAAAGTAGTATTCTTCTGAATTAGCGTTTCACGCCGAAGATGTGAAATGGCTTTCCTTATGTGTGTCTTAAGCTGTTTATTATTCCATGTATATGGCCTTTCTTTCTACTACTACTACAACACTATAAACTATACTTCTATGTCACCAACATTGTGCGCAAAGCAAGGATTATTATGGCTCAGGGGTTCCAACTGTTCGGTTATTTAACAAAGACATCGATGTCTATCATATTATGTCATACAAGGAATATTTATGTTGTATGGATGTCTAGCAATTCACTATGCAGTCTCAGAATGGCATGGTTTGTGTAAAAATACATGGGAATTGGAAGTAGCTGTTGCATTTATTGGGATCTATCTTTAAATGCACAGTGTTATTCATGGTGTATGAATAACGAGGCTCCCCTGTTGAATTTATGTGTAGAAGTTTATTTATATTCATAGACAGGTTAGCATCATTGACACATCCCAAGCGTACGCTAAAAGCCCTTGCACTGAAGTGTTTACATTTTCTCTGTGGATGCAGCCAGATATGAGATTGAGCATCTGTGTTTTGCGAAAATATTTAGAAATTTATGTTAGACGTGCAGAGCCATGCTGTAAACAAAGAGTTACGGAAAGAAGGACTGAAGTGACTAAGAGAAAGTTAGTGCTGTACACGTCCCGCAAAGGTGATGAGGGCTGGAGTGGGGCCTAGTTTATTTGCGACTCCAGCTTTGTGGATCTCGGTCCACCACATTGGTCCAGACTGAACTATTTCAACAACTACTGGTTGCCCTAAAATTGATTGAATAAATGATTCCCAGACAATGAATCCTAAAGATTCTGGTGATTTTTCCTCTACCGCCATCATCAGATTGACATATGATTCTTTGAGTGAAATATCTCAATGATAGTAGTGGATGGATTGGTTTATGACCTCATACCGGCCAAACTGACATTCAGATCAGCCTCAGCTGTACTTTAAGTTCAGTGCTATTTAGGAAACTAAAGACGCGTTAGCATTGTCATTATCAGCATGTAAGCATGCTGAAGTTACATTTAGCTGTGCCATCAAAGAGCCACTAGCATGGCCGTTCAGTCTTGTTCAGTGTTATTTGACAAAACTCTCATAAGCTATTTTGAATGTCAGTCGGATTAGTTTAAAATTGAATTTCTGAGTAAAGAGAAATGTGTGTTGTTGAAATCACTTGTAGTAGCTAGTCAAGATGTTGAGTCATAATGTGATGAATTTTGCACCATCCATCTTCACACTTAATTACAAATATGTATTCCCATTCCAAATGTGCTGTACTATCAACTGTGGCAACATGAATACAGCCATTTATACTTGACATACATAGTAATATTCACTGACGGCTGAGTCACTGAGGAAATGTGTTGAAGGAATTAAATGTTGCAGGAAATGTGAAATTCTCCTCTTCTCCCTCCAGGTAAACATATCAATTATGTCACATTATCTGCCTGATACCATCTGCCCTCCACTGTCCCCCTCCCCTTTGAGAAAACATAATATGAGGCTTTGAGATCATACATTATTTCCCTGAGTTATGGCCAATAATAATAGCGCCTCTGGGAAGCTTTAATGTGACATCCCTTTCAATGAAATCAGCTGATCCTGACCAAAGGCTCCATTGACTCTCATGCCAAAAGACCAGCGTGACAAAACTATAAACATGTGTCATGAAACCAATGAATTTCACAGACCCACCAGCTTATCATCTTGCTGGCCCCTCAGCATGAACACTGACAGTCTGCTCCGAGCTATAAAACTAACTACTGAAATAATAGAGTCTTTTCTGCTGTCAGTGTTGGTATATGAACGTGTCAGTGTTATTCTCTGTGGTCTTTGTGCTGCTTTTGAAGCAACGGGGGGGAACTCTGCTTCAGTTCGATTTATTTGACAATTCAGTGGCAAATATGCTCTTCTGCATATCAAGAGTCTCTGTTCTCTGTCTCAAAACAAACCATAGATAGAAAGTGACTCTTGAGGGCTTCAGAGGAGCAACAAAACCTTTCTGAGTTGTTTTCTCCTCTGCTTACTTTGTTGCATTCTTTTGAAATCTCTCTAACTATATCTTTTCTGATCTCGCTTTCTTTCTCTTCCTCTTTCTCTCTCTTGCTTTCTCTCATTCGTGACTGCAGGAGATTAGGTCTGAAAGGTTAATACAGTCACATGAGCTTCACATTGTGCTTTGTGCTACCAGGCAGTAGCACTTTATACTTGGCTTGTGACTGAGCTGGAGAAGGGGATTATTACTATGATGCATATTTTATATTGTCCACATACACACAGTTCATGCAGCCACTTCACCCTCTTTAACGCTATATCACAACTCTCTCACACACACACACACACACACACACACACACACACATATATACGCACGTATGAATACAATCACACACAACCTCGGGAAAGTATACACACTGTATAGTATTGGAAAACTAAGTTTCATGCACAGATCTTTCTGAGACCTAATTGCATGTTCGGTTGTAAACTTTGATCTGTAAAACATATACGCTCATTCCGACAATAGCAAATGCAAGATATCTATATTTTATTAGGATACGTAGCAGCAAAGTTAAAACACATATTTTTGCATAGAAACCATTAGTGTTCAGTAAAAGCAACTCTCTAAGTAATAGGTTTGCCCAAAGCAAGTGGTGGGCATATATGTTATTTAATAAACCAAAAATGATCATTGTGAAACTGGTACATGTTTGTGTAGCGTCTGAAGCTGGTCTATGTTTAGGACTGGGAGGAGCAGCACGCTGTGTAGTGCTGTGAGGCCATAAGAGTTGCTGTCTGTATTTCACATGTCAATGTTGGAATTTCAGATGTGCTCTCCATGAAAAGAGGGCGGTGGAGGTGAGTAACCAACACCAACCTGTACCCAAGCCTGGTCCACTGTCTAAACTCACCAACACTAACTACTGAGAAGTATGGCACATCTAGTCACTTTGAACACTTGTATTTACATACATTACACATAGTTTAAGGTGACACTCCATTGCTGATTTGGACAAAAACGTTTCTTTCATCCTCTCAAAAATGGACAAGAAATGATATGATATGACAGTTGCTTTCAAAAGTTGCAAATGTATACAGTATGTCTTCTTTTGTCATGTTGCAATCTGATGCATAACATAAGAATTGTGTTAATTTACTGGAGGAACTGTAGTTTTGTCCGTGACAAAAATGTAATGTTTAGGTCAAGGTTGTTGATGTACAGCCACCTAAAAACGTTCTAACATACATTTCTACATTCGCAAGTTCCAGTTTTGATTGTGTCACTTTCTAGGCATGAAAACTAACAGCAGCAGCATTAAAGAGGTGCAGATGAAGACATGCCAATGTGCGCCATCTACAGGCAAAGAAAGTAATTACTTCAGCATTTTTTAAACATGTGCCACCTGTAGGTAATGATTATATCAACTGCATTTTTCTTTTGTTGTAGCTCCATTAAGTGTGTGTATATTCAGTTTTATGTTTTACATTTTAAACCTGCCTCATTCTGCCGAACTGTCCTCCTAGTTACTTTGAAGACGGAAGGAGGGGTTCCTAACCTAAGGAATAAAAACAGGCATTTACTTTCATTGTTAGATGATAAAGAAAGACACACACAATTGTTACATTTATCGTAACACGTATGTTTTCCTTTACTCCTCCTAGCCAGGGGTGATGATAAGAAATAACATTTACTCTCGTTACTTTGAAAGTCGGGGGGGGGGGGGTACTTTTAGGAGATTTATTTTTATCATGCATTGTATTTTGCTATATTCCTAGTCGTTTCTGTTGCAGAGTAAATCCAAAAGTCTCATGAAAAGGTGCTGATAAACTGTGAGAATGGAACAAAACAAAAGAGCCACATCAGCAGCTGCAACAGAGAAGAAGATGCTGTTGTGTCTACAGCTGCTGGAGGGTAGAGCTCCGGAGAGCTTCATGTCCAGAGAGGTGACCGATGGCACTCATCTGACACTCTGGAAAATTGACACAGTTCAAGCTGTACGTTCACTGGCCGAGTGGCATGGGTTGCCAGGGAAGCAGAACAGCGGTCGCACCCGGGCCGGGGCTAGCTGTTAGTGAATAGTATACATAAATACACAATAATTAATTAAAATTAAGGATTGCATTATTATGGGTTGTGGTAGGTATTATTATACCTCAGCATAGTTTAAAAAAAAGGTTGCATCTACTTTAATTAATCACTAATGTAATGCACCACCCAGCTAGCACACTAAGTAACCAAAATGCTAAACTGCGCATGGTGGATCCTCCAGCGGTGACTTCTGCGTGAGGCTGAGTGCTGTGTTAGTGGGACAGAGAGGCTGAGTGAACTGGTCATATTATGCTTTGAGAATGAACAAGCAGAACGATTGAGGTATACTTTTAGTTTATTCTTTGTCATTTTTGTTTACTTGTCTGAGTTTTGTGTCTTTTCTGGTTAATTCTAGTGAGGATATATTAAGCAAGACACTGAAGAGCAGGTTGGCACTTTGCCTGGCAGTCTCTGCCACCAGTGTGTATAAGTGTGTGTGTGAATGTTAGCATGTGCTGCAAAGCCCTTTGAGACTATAAAAGCCTTATATAACGTCAGTCCATTTACCATGTTCAACTAGTGTGTATGTTGACATTTAATGCAATCAAGTAACAGTATATTCACTTGAGTATGATATTCTAGTACTCTTTCTATCCCTGCTGGTAGTACCTAGCACTATAAAGAGCCCATTAGACATTGAAGGGTCAAACGCCATAAGGAGTTTTTGAGAGTAAAGGAACAGTATTCAAAGAGTCAGTGGGGATTCCCTCGAGTTAGGGCTTGTTAAACCTCAAGTGGAACCCACTGAGGGTAAGGGGCTCTTGAGGTGTAAGTCATTGCAATAGGTTCTCAGCTTTAAATGGGTAATAATAATGTACTGAGTACTTAAACATTTTGTTGTCATAAGAGGATTTGTTTAGGATTGATACAGCAGAGATATGTTTGAAATGATATGTCATTCACAATACATGAAGAAGTTCTATTTCATCTTTCTCTCTGTAGTCTCTTTTTTCTCTGTCTTTCCTCCTCTCTTCTCTTTCTCTCTCTCTCTTCCCTTCTGTGCTTTCTGTCTCTCTGTCTGTAGTTTCAGGAATTTCTCAAAAGGATGTTCTCCAAATATCTAGGACATCTTTTTGGGTCACCATTAAAATGATCCTCCAAACTTATAAAACATGCAGAGAAGTTACCTTTTTTTGCATATATGGAGATCTGAGCCTTCCTGCCGACACAAACAACAACAACATCAACCAGTACCAACAACAGAAATAATGTATGCTCTCATTATTATTCCTATTTAGACTTCTAATTTATTCGGCCTTAGTGGGGAACAGCAGTTTCAAAGGAAAAACCATGAAGAGTGGCTCGTTGATAAGGCACGAAAGTTAAGTCAAAATATTCAGTCTTCCCCTCTGTTTTTCCCCTCTCATTTTCTCTCACACATTAAAACACAAACGCATACTCTACATGCACACATCACTCAGCATCCTCTCTTCAAGCAGTGACAATTTACAATTAATTAGAGAGAATCCATATTTCCTTGCTTGTTTATGCCTTTGCAAAGGCTCTATGATCTGCAGCTCAAAGCAGAGCAGTGAAGACAGAAGCCCAAAAACTCCCCCATCAGCTCCATATGCTTGGAACAGCCTTTATCAATGAACGATAGACAGCCGCATAAGAACTGCCAAATGAAGCATCCCAGTCACTCCCCCTCATAAATGTACATCCAACACCAGAATAGAGCTCCAAGAGTGGTTATGTCATGACTCATTTTGCTTTTATTTCCATTGGTGGTGTAATGATATGTTAAGGTTTCTCAGAGACTCACTGTTACATGTTGGTTATAGTTGTTTGTATGCATGTATATATCTATACGATCACTTAAATGTGACAGCGCTAGATAGGGAGCAAGAGAAGGGAACACATTTGTCGAACCGCTTTCAACCACTACTCTGTTAGGCTCACACTATTGTCTGCCAACATACAACAATTTATTTATTTTTCAGCGATGTTAAAAAGAAAAAAAAAGAAAACAATACCTCCCTGCACATTTCTGCTTCTCCTTGTAAAATGGAACACTTATATAAGGCACCATTGTGGATTACATAAATGTCTCAAAGTTATCAATATTTCATCCTCTGTGCGTTTGATGTGTTTGGTAATTGGATATTTATGTTGTGGACTTCCTCTCTCAAAACCCCCGTTGCACTGTGGTATTTGTGTACGTGCATGTGTGTATATTTATCCTATATATATTGTATATATCGTTCCAATGTGTTTGTGTGTGTGCATTCTACCGACAGTATG